>NC_137078.1:59700512-59918456 GCF_951640355.1 Cnephaeus nilssonii | reverse complement strand
TAAAAAAAGATATTCTCAAAACTACCGTATTTTCTGGCATAAAGGATGACTTTTTAACCCAGGAAAATCTTCTATACGCCCAGTCGTCTTATACGCCAGAAAATACGGTACTTGCCTGAGTTTCTAGTATGCTGCTCTGTGGGATTAAAACTTAAGACAACAACTCTTACCTGAATTTCCAACCTGCCTCCTGCCATACAGATTTCAGACTTGCTAGCCTTCAGCCAAATCCTTCCTTTCTCTGTGTGTATGTGTGTATGTCCATCCTACAGGTTTGTTTCTATGGAGAACCCTGACTAATACAGCCCCTAACTGAAGAAAAATTTAGTAGCACCTATAGTGTATGTTAAAGATATTAAGAAGAAAAAATAAGTAAAGGCAAAATCTGTGCCCATAAAAAACTGCACCATTGATAGAGAGATGAGTATACAGACACTACACAAATAAACAAATATATTTAACACTAGAGACCTGGTGCACGAATTTGTGCATCAGTGGGCTCCCTTGGCCTGGCCAGCAATCGGGGCCAATTGGGGAAATTGGGGACAGCTGGCCGGGGGAGGAACCGCAGGA
This sequence comes from Cnephaeus nilssonii, assembly GCF_951640355.1. Lineage (NCBI taxonomy): Eukaryota > Metazoa > Chordata > Mammalia > Chiroptera > Vespertilionidae > Cnephaeus > Cnephaeus nilssonii. The sequence continues at coordinate 59,917,883 of NC_137078.1, read as the reverse complement.
GGTTGGCCAGCCATGGGAGGTTGGCTGTGGGAGTGCACTGACCACCAGAAGTGCACTGACCACCAGCTCCTGCACTGAGCGTCTGCTCCCTGGTGGTCAGTGACTGACTGGTCATTCAGTCACTTAGGCTTTTATATGTATAGATTATTCTCACCTTTATTACAAGAAAAACATCTTGGGAAGGATAAGTGATAGAAAAAATAGCTGATCTTGCCAGGGTGGTAATGGCAGCAGGTGGTACATGTGGGCGTAGCAATCCTTTCATCTGCTCAGAATTAAGGTCAAAATAAAAGTTTTCTGAAATCTAAAAATATAATCATATGTCAAATTTTTAAATTTGTACATTTTATAAAAACTCACAAAAATCATATATACCCAATCTTAAACTATTATAGATATTAAAATATTTATGCTATAACATAGAGCTTATCATATATGTCACTAACCATTCTTTACATATCTAAATCCAAAGAAATGTACGAACTATTTGGAAATATAATACAATAAACATACTCTAAAAAAGCATATCCCAAACTCTTCTGATTAGAAATGCAACCTCTAATAAAATATACAAAGAAGTTATTATTGAGATGAATTATCCCAAATTGTCTTTAAAAATTATATGAATAACTAGAAGCCCAATGCACGAAGATTCATGCAGGAATGGGCCTTCCTTTCCTTGGCTGCCGGCACCACCTTTCCACTCTGGCCCCAGAGCTGCCTCTTTCTGCTCCGGCCCCCGCCTTCCCACGCTGCCCAAAGGCCCTGAGTGGCTGGGGCAGTGTGGAATGCCTGTGTCATCGGCATGACGACGACACAAGCGCCCCGCCCCGCCCCCAGTGCTCAGTGCCTGCGTATGCAAATTAACCCACCATCTTTGTTGGGTTAATTTGCATACTCACTCCTGATTGCTGGTGGGCATTGCAAAGGTATGGCCAATTTGCATCTTTCTCTTTTATTAGTGTAGATATCTCACCAGTTTTGATTTAGCAAATACAAGTTGCTCAAGCAAAGTTCCACTGCAGAAAACCGTAATATTTTGACAGCAGAAGTCACGAAGGCACTTCAAGTTTCTACTACACTTTAGGCTTAGAATATTCATATCAATCTTTAATAATTCTCAAAAAATTGTTACTTATTTATCTTATAAAACAACTTAAAATCAGGTTTCTGAAACCTATTATGTTTAAATCATATAACCTTACCTTTTTCTTTTCCTTGACATCATATAAAGCCAAACTTGCAAAAATGGGTTCAATTTCAATCTCAAACCTTTAGGAAGAAAAAGAATGAAGTAGTTTAAAAATAAATATAGAACACATAATTGGAGAGAAATTCTCATTCCAAAAATAATCTCAATATCTTGTACTTTCCTACATCTGTGCTACACCCTCTATGCTAGCCCCTTCTTCCTGAAACACACTTTTCCAGGCATATCTTTCAATTTACATCAACCATTACCTCCTCTAGGTAATCTTCCTTAATTTCTCCAGCTATAAGTAATCTCTGCATAAAAGCTCATGGCATTTTTAAGTCCACGTTCTGACACTAAGTACTTTCTTAATTATAATTTGGTTATTTGTGTATGTAGATATGTAAGATTTTAAATAAACTTTAAAAGTAAAGACCTAATGTTTTCTTTTTCAGTTTGTAAATCACATATTCAATGTAAAAAAATTTAGGAGATACATAAAAATATTTGGAAGAAAATGGGAGCATCCAAAATTTCACAACATAGAACCATAATTAACAGTTGAGTGCCTATCCATCCAGACTTTTCTCTATGTATAAATGCACTTATTAAATCGATTACTTTTTTAATTAAAGAATGTCACTGTATACATATTTTATAGTCTGTTTTAAACTTAACATTTTATGGATATATTCCCATGACATAAATATTAATCTATCATTTTAAATGCTGGCATACTAATTTTCATTACTTATTTTATAACGATATGTGTAAGTTGAGATGTCTAATTGACTTCCACAAACAATGACTTACATTTAGTAAACACTCAATCAAAGCATATGAGCCTAACCAGCGGTTCAGGACAACAGGGGGGTGGGGGCATATGCGGGGAGGGGTGTGGGATGGGAATGGGGGGATGAGGACAAATATGTGATACCTTAATCAATAAAGAAATTTAAAAAAATAAAAATAAAAAAACCAGAAAATAAAAACACGCAATCAATATTTGCTGAATGAAATAAAATGTAACAGAAGGTTAATAAAACGGTAGAACAGTGGTTATCAACCAAGAACTAATTTGCCTCCAAGAAGAAATCTGGCAATGTCTGGAGATATTTTTGACTATTATAATTACTCCAGGATTATTACTGACATTTATTGAGCAGCGGCCAGGGAGGTGGCTAACCATTTTATACTAGAAGCCCGGTGCACAAAATCTGTGCCTAGGGGGGTAAGGGGGTGTTCCCTCAGCCAGGCCTGCACCCTCACATAGTCTGGGACACCTTGGGGGATGTCTGACTGCCGGCATAGGCCCAATACCCCTAGGGATCGGGCCTAAGCTGGCAGTCAGACATCCCTCTCGCAATCCAGGATCCCTTGCTCCTTACTGCCCACCTGCTCGCTCCTTACCGCTTGGCTCACTGCTTCTTAGTGCTGCTGCAGAGGCAGGAGAGGCTCCCGCCACAGCTGCTGCGCTCACCAGCCATAAGCCCAGTTTCTGGCTGAACGGGCACTCTCCCTGTGGGAGCGTACTGACCACCAGTGGGCAGATGCTCAATGCAGGAGCTGCCCCCTGGTGGTCAGTGCGCATCATAGCTACCAGTCGTTCTGGTTGTCCACCGTAACAATCGCTTAGGTTTTTATTATATAGACTAGAGGCCCAGTGCATGACATTCGTGCACTGGGGGGGAGGTGGATCCCTCAGCCCAGCCTGTGCCCTCTTGCAGTCCGGGACTCCTTGGGGGATGTCCACCTGCCTGCTTAGGCTGGCAAGCGGACATCCCCCAAGGGGTCCTTAGTGCTGCTGGGAAGACAGGAGAGGCTCCCACCACTGCCACTGTGCTTACCAGCCATGAGCCCAGCTTCTGACCATTGGGGGCAGCTCCTGCATTTAGAGCCAGCCCCCTGGTGGTCAGTGCATGTCATAGTGACCGGTCATTCTGCCGGTCGATTTGCATATTAGGGTTTTATTATATAGGATAGGAGAGCCCCAGACAAAAATGTCAATAATGCTCATTTTTTTATCATATGACTATCAGTCAAAGTCCTTAGAAGAGATAAACAACATATTTTCATTAGATTAAGAGTTTAATAAAAAGCCATTGACAAAGATTTGGACATAACTTAGGGGAAACAATTACAGAGAGTGCTATTCCCTGGAACAGCAACATCAGCAGCTCATTATCATCCCCTAACCCCGTGGTCGGCAAACTGCGGCTCGCGAGCCACATGCGGCTCTTTGGCCCCTTGAGTGTGGCTCTTCCACAAAATACCATGGCCTGGCGAGTCTATTTTGGAGAAGTGGCATTAGAAGAAGTAAGCGTTTAAAAAATTTGGCTCTCAAAAGAAATTTCAATCGTTGTACTGTTGATATTTGGCTCTGTTGACTAATGTGTTTGCCGACCACTGCCCTAATCTAAAGGAAAATGTGCAAGTGGTAACCAAAATTAGAAAAAATAGCTCTATGGAGGACCCTTCACAAAAAACTGGCCCTGGGGACAGGGTGACAACTAATCAATATTATCTAGCAAGGAATGAGTTAAGAAAAACAAGTACCCCAACCTGATCTCACTCTCTTCCACCCTCTGACTTGCTACTGATGCCTCTCTTAGCAGACCCCAACCAGATGCCAAAAGAATAGGGGTCTTGGTAATACTGTGTACATGAGTAAGCCTCTACTAGGCATCCTTTGTAATACTTGACAATGCTAATGTTTTTGAATTGTCTGTCTTTTCTTACCCATTCCAGTGCGTAAATGGTATCATATTGGATTTTCAATATGCATCCTTTCATGTTTAATTAAACACATAAAGCCTTAGCTTTCAAGGGAAGAAAATTGCCTATGTTATCTAAACACAGAAGTGGCCTGTCCTTATGCGTTGCTTCTTTCAAAAAGCTCTATGAATTAAAACTTCTTTTTTCATAAGTCAGAACTAATAACTAACTAACTGATAATATTAACATGATAGAGTATAAAGAGCATAGGTTGCATGAGTATGCTAATCTCTGCTAATGCTTTTGAACCCTGGTTTCCTCATTTGTAAAATAAAGAAAATAATATCTACCTTACAGAATTACTCTGAAGACAGCATGAAACAAAATAAGAGAAAGCATTTTGTGAAGCATAATATAAATGTGAATATTTAACTTTTTTAAAGAAGGAAAAAAATATGTACTTCAAAAAACAAAGCCTACCATGTGACAAAGGTACAATCAATTCTTTAAGGAAAAAGATATGTTATCTTTATATTCCCCACGCCAAGAAAATACTTCTCAAAAGAATACAGAAAACAAAAGTATGCAGTAAACGAAATGCATACTCACTTGAGTGATAAACATTTTACAAGAAGTCTTTGACCAAAATGTTCTTTGGGCACATCAGGAACACTAAGTCGTTCTATTGGTTCTTCCTACAAATTGACAAGCAACAACAAAATGAACATGCTTATCATATTTCAACCCTTCACAATTTCTTTAAGAACTTATTTTATTAATTTAGTACTTTTAATCTTTACAATTGAACACAAAATAGAATGACCTATTTATTCTAGAACAGAAGTCACTGGATCATAAGTGAGCTAAATTCACAGAAGCTACTCATTAAGAATAAATTCACTAGAATAAAAAGTATCTTTCATTTATAAAAATTATAGCTATGGTTCAGTTGAGATTTATCCCCTACACTATTATAACACTATACTATATATAATTCATACTCCCAAAATGTCTATTTCATAATTACTTGCTTCTTTATTCCCAAATAACTATACCTCATCTGGTGATGGATGCAAAGCAAAGAGTTCCTTGTGACGGTTTGATTTCCTTTGGTCATCATTCTGACGGTCTATTTCTTCATTTGGAGTTCGATCAAGTAAATTGGGAAGCAGAGCATCGGGAAGTGAATTTTTCAAGTCAAAAATACTGCAGGCCCAGCTACCCCTTGGAGTATCATCTATTGACATTGAACGCCTTTTAAGATCATCCTGACATGTAAAATATTAAAAATAAATATATTAATTAATGAATAAAATAAACCATTTTAAAATATCATTTTATAGTAATTTCAAAATAAAAGTATTACTTGCTCATCCTGGTAGTTGCTGCCATCCGGAGCTTCATCAGATTCAAACACCTGCTTTGGCAAACCTTTTTGCCTTTCTTTCTGTTTATCTAATGTATTGGGATTAAATCCTGTTCCCAGTTTATGATATCTATTCAAAATAAAACACTTATGTAAATACCAATTTTAAAAATTTTCCACTTTTTCAACATCAAATAATAAGCCAAATATTCTCTGAATATTTATTTACATAATAAAGATATACACTAGCAGTTTTGAGTGTGCTAAACAATTAACCAGAGTTCAAAGTTCTTTTAATCCAGCTAGAGAGCAGGTTATGAGTTTCCAGAAGTAAATTATACTCTCCTTTTCATGACAACCATGTAATTTACAGTTGTACTTTCAATTCAGAGAATAGATCAGTAAAAAAAAAAGGATGAGACAAGCCAGGTTGAAGAATAAAATGAGAGAGTAGAAAATATATATTGCATTCATAATATAAATTTAAAAAGAAAAAGAATATATAAAGCATTGAATCTTAAATTTCAAATAGCCAAAATATTTTTGCTCTCTCATTAGGTATAAAATATCTTAAACAACCTAAAGATGCAGACTTCTAAAATGAAAGCATCAGGATCTACATCACTGTATACATATATTATTTAGTTAACATATATCATTACACTCTTTTTTCTTTTTAATATATTTTATTGATTTTTTACAGAGAGGAAGAGAGAGGGATAGAGAGTTAGAAACATCGATGAGAGAGAAACATTGATCAGCTGCCTCTTGCACACCCCCTACTGGGGATGTGCCCGCAACCAAGGTACATGCCCTTGACCGGAATCAAACCTGGGACCCTTGAGTCCGCAGGCCGACGCTCTATCTACTGAGCCAAACCAGTTTCGGCTATCGTTACACTCTTAAATAAATGTGACCTTCTTTTCTAACAACCCAATACCCAAGAATATCAAGGAGAAACACTAAGATCAAAGAGCAATTATTGTTCCACAGCTCATATAGCCAAACAGGGTAAATTTTTAAAAATATATATATTTTATTGATTTTTTACAGAGAGGAAAGTAGAGGGATAGAGAGTTAGAAACACTGATCAGCTGCCTCCTGCACACTTCCTACTGGGGATGTGCCCGCAACCAAGGTACATGCCCTTAACCAGAATCGAACCTGGGACCTTTCAGTCCACAAACCAAAGCTCTATCTACTGAGCCAAACTGGTTAGGGCAAGGGTAAATTCCTAATTGGTGCAAAAACAATTACAATTACCAGAGGATGATATGGTTCTTGTATCAGACAATTTATGAAATAGTAAAGAATCAAACTGAATATGAATCATTCACATCATGTCTTGTTGCTAACGATATTAAAATAGAAGCTACACTGTTATTTATAACTAGAGGCCCGGTGCACAAAATTCATGCACGGGGGGAGGGGGGTTCCCCCTCAGCCCAGCCTAAACCTCTCCAATCTGGGACCTCTTGAGGGATGTCCGACCACCCATTTAGGCCCATCCCTCTCACAATCCAAGACTGCTGGCTCCCAACCGCTCACCTGCCTCTGCCTCATTGCCCTTAACTGCTTCTGCCTGCCAGCCTGATCACCCCTAACCACTCCCCTGCGAGCCTGATAGACGCCTAACTGCTCCCCGGCCAGCCCGATTGCCTCTAACTGCCCTCCTCTGCTGGCCCCGTCACCCCTAACTGCCCTCCCTGCTGGCCTGATCGCCCACAAATGCCCTCCTCTGCAGGCCTGGTACCCCCCAACTGCCCTTCCCTGCAGGCCTGCCCCCTGCAACTGCCCTCCCCTGCTGACCTGGTCTCCCCCAACTGCCCTCCTCTGCCGGCCCGGTTACCCCTAACTACCCTCACTGCTTGCCTGATCGCTCACAACTGCCCTCCCTTGCTGGCCTGGTCTCCCCCAACTGCCCTCCTCTGCCAACCTGGTCACCCCTAACTGCCCACAACTGCCCTTCCCTGCAGACCATCTTGTGGTGGCCATCTTGTGTCCACATAGGGGCAACCATCTTGTGTATTGGAGTGATGGTCAATTTGCATATTACTGTTTTATTACATAGGATTATTGTTATTAGTACCACCATTCAAACCACTGTCACCATCAGCTAGAGCCAACTGAGCACCCAATTTTGTAGAGTGCCATGGACTGTGACTCTAAGAAGCATTCCCCAACTTGCATAGAAGGCAGTGCTCTATGCATGTATTACTTATAATAGTGCCCCCAAGCTCAAGTTCAAGTAAAATAAAATGGATGTCCCTTTCGGGGGGGGGGGGGGGGGGGTAGAAACCATACTATATTCACATCACAGCATAATCACAAAATAAAAGAAAGCATTTGTCTTTGGAAGAACTAAAATAAAGGTACGCCATATAGTAACATGAAAGGTGTTATTCAGAAGATGCTATATCCTTTCATGAAATGGTTTGAGTGCCTTAATTTGTGAGTTGCATATCTAAGCTGCTCTAATAAACCACAGTAGGTTGCATTCTGCCTCCTTTATGTTCTAAAAAAATTACAGTATAAAATTCAAGAAAGCTGAGGAGAATGGCATGATTCATGTTCAATACTCTTTCATATATTATCTTTCTGTCCTCTGGTCAATTGCTATGTTAAGGCTCTACATAATTACCCATCTAACCACACACATTACCATTTCTATGACTTCCTGTCATGGCATTCTCACCCTCACTTATTCTATTCCAGCCACAATGACCACTTTGCTATTCCTTGAACATTCCTAGCATGCTTCTAATATGAAGCCTTTGCATGTACTGTTCTTCCCTCTACCTAATGCACTCTTCCCCCAGATATCCAAAGTGCTTCCTCTTTTAATTCCTTCAGGTCTTCGTTCAACTTCAACTTTATCAGATTACTTATATAAATTAGAACATTTAGTCCATCATTTTGGCTCTCCTTATCCCCCTCACCCTATTTATTTTTATCCACAAGACTTACGTCCATCAAATCTAGTCTATGTTATTTATCAGTGTTTGTTTATTGTCCATTGCCCTCATCCCCAACTACAATGTAAGCTCCATGAGGGCAGAATGTTAGTTTTGTTGGCTGCTTAGTATAGTGTCTGGCACACACTAGACTTTCAATAAGTACTTGATGAATGAGTAAATAAATGAAGTACTTTCTCCCTTTCTCCTTTTTGCTGAATTATGGAAGATTTGTGGCCTCATCTATTCCACTCTTCCATCACATCTTCTCTGCCATTAAGCGCATCTGCTGAGTTTTTAATATTTTTCACTGAAGAAAATTTTAATTTCCAAAGACATCTGTCTGGCTACCATATCGGTTCACATCTCTTTGAAGATATTAATTATATACTATATACTTATGTGTCTTGATAAGTAGTCCATTAAATGTTTCATAATTGTTAGTTTTTATTTGTAGTTCCATAATTCCTTTTCAAATTCAATGATTTTCATCAAATACTTGGCAATTCTGGGTTCTATAATTATTTTTGAATTTTTATCCCCATATCTGTCTGGAAATACTGTATCTGTTCAACCCAGTCCATATCCAGAGTTGTGGAGAGAGGCAAGTCATGCTGCCAGGCAGTCTGTCAGTACCTAATCTTCTGGGAATAAGGGCTCCTTCTTCCAAGATTTGCCCTCTCTAGGCACCATACTATCAACTCAAGCCCCCATAATTACTGCTCTCTAAAAAGGCACATGGTGCAGGGGTTTATAAGCAAACAAATGCCCAACAATACCCCAGGCCACTCTTCCACTGCCTATATTCACTGCTTCTGAGCTTAAAACACTATATACAGGGTGCGGCAAAAATAGATTTACAGTTGTGAGTACACGAATCACAGAATTTATTCTGTATTATTATTTATTATTTTCCATATGAACTGCAAACCTACTTTGCCCAACCATGTATAGTTCTATCTTCCAGGGATACTTTAAAACTTCTAGTCTATTGAAAGTACCCTTTTTGTCTTCTATTTACCACTGCAGATAATAAATAATATCCTATATAATAAAAGCCTAAAATGCTAAGTGTCCAGTTGTCCAGTCGTCTGTTCAACCAATCAAAGCATAATATGCTAATGATATGCTAAGGCCGCTCAACCACTCACTATGATGTGCACTGACCACTAGGTGGCAGCCGACCGGTCAACCAGTCGCTATGATGTGCACTGACTACTGACCAGATGCTCCGACTGGTAGGTTAGCTTGCTGCTAGGGTCCAGTCAATCGGGCCTGAGACGGGCCGGATATGCCCTGGAGCCCTCCCATGGAACCTCCCTGGCTGGCCAACTTCCCATGTCCCTCCCTGGCCCCAATTGTGGACCAGTGGGGTCCCTCCACCTGGCCTGTGCCCTTTCACAATCCGGGACGCCTCGGGGATTGTCCGAGAACCAGTTTCAGCCTGATCCCGCAGGCCAGGCCGAGGGACCCCACTGGTGTTCGAATTCGTGAACCAGGCCTCTAGTCTAGTATAACAAAAAATATGTAAAAGCTTTGGAATCTGATGCCCCTATGTTCTAATCTGGCTAAATCACTATTTGGCTGTGGGAGATCAAAGAATTTACTTAACTACTCCAAGCATAAGCTACTTTTCTGTTGAAACCTTAAATGAGATGAGTATAAAGTGCTCTATAAAATGACAGCACATAGTAAATACCCATAAACATTAACTATCTGACCCTGTTGCCTAAATCAAGGTCAGCAACACCACGATTAAAATTAAGTAGTAAATTCCATAATTCTATAAAAATGTATTTTAAAAACAAACAAAACTAAATCTCCTACAACTATTTTAAATCTCCTACAACTAATCTATTTATTAAGATTTCTGGTTTTAAGTTTCCAACATACATGTATAGAAATAAAAACTTTTTAGTTATCTGACAGAGGGACATTCTCTTCACTAAAGTCTAAAAGCTGGCTATTGAAATACTTATCAAAAGTGTAAGTTCATAAAAACAGCTCTTCTTTAGAAAGAGTAGCAGTCTGTGCTTTTATTAGGTCACACTAAAACTAAAAAGCATGTCAGCAGTATCCCCAAGAGTGATGCTTAGCACAATATTAAATCCAGTGAAATAAGAAGAGCCATAAGGGCAAAACAATAAGCAAAGGATACATCATTGTTGCTAGAACAACTGAGCACACAGTACTTCATTTCTGAAAACTATAGAAGTCATAAAAGAATTCTCCACTATTTCAGTCATCATATTTCCTTTAAAAAAATAAGGCTTAAAAATTAAAAGTCTCATAAAAATACTCTTATCTTCATTATGCAAAGTAGCAAAATAAAAGTTTTATATTTGCCCTAACTGGTTTGGCTCAGTGGATAGAGCATCGGCCTGTGGACTCAGGGGTCCCTGGTTCGATTCCGGTCAAGGGCATGTACCTTGGTTGCGGCACATACCAAATAGGCAGGAGGCAGCTGATTGATGTTTCTCTCTCATCGATGTTTCTAACTCTCTATCCCACTCCCTTCCTCTCTGTAAAAAATCAATAAAATATATATATATTTTTTTAAAGTTTTATTTGAAGTCAAGTGTTTTATTATTAAACTTTCCTGTTTTCCTATAAGACTATTGCTTCACTGTATAAAAACAGCACCAGTAAACACAGTATATTACAAAATTAAGACAGTATTGTTCATCATTTGACACTGTAAAGACTAACAAAAACTTTCTCCACTGCCAGTCATTTTCAGTGGAAATATCATTAAGTATTTTGACCCAAATCTAGAGACATATGTAAGGAGTTATAAAAATACTAGAGGCTCGTTGCACAAAGATTCATGCAATAGGCCTTCCTTCCCCTGGCTGCCGGCACCGGTTTTTCTCCGGCACCCGGGACCCGGGCCACTGTGGAGCCAAGCCTTCAGCCTTCAGGCTTGGCTCCGCTGCGGCGGAGCCTTCAGTCTTCAGTCTTAGCTCCATGCCTGTGTATGCAAATTAGCCTGCCATATTTGTTGGGTTAATTTGCATACTTACTCGTGATTGGCTGGTAGGTGTCACGGAGGTGCGGTCAATTTGCATCTTTCTTTTTATTAGTGTAGATATAAGGCTTAAGATTGAATTATATAAATTTTATACCTAGATTTCACCACAGATAATTCCAGGAATTCTGAATATTATAACTGTAGCCCAGCCTAAAAATCATGAAGTGTTGTAAAAAGAAGTGTATTATGTTTGTCTGCAATCATTAAAAAGTTAGGGGTATTTTCTTCCAATAGCATTGTTGTAGTTTCTTTTTCCATTGGTATTACTAAAAGTTGCTATTTTAAATCTCCTATCCACCATTAATTTCTGACAACTATGCTAGACCAAGTTGTTTCATGCTACTTTATTTAGGTGGATAAATAAAGTAGCATGAAATATTTTCACTCCTCAATACTTTTTATGTATTTCTCACATGCTTCTTCACTCATTGGTTCATCTTGTTCTGAAGGGTTACTCAGTGTCGTCTTGATCAGCCAACCATCTTCATAACAAGCTTTGTTGGTAAGTCCTGGATTTTCTGCAAGAGCTTCATTAATTTCAGTTATTTCTTCTGACAGAGGAGAACAGAGTTCACTAGAGCAGCTGTCACACTTTCCAAAGCACTACACTCATCTTGTTTGTTCAATTTTGTCCCAATTTCAGGCAGAGTACAGTATATAACATCTCTCAAAACTTCCTGTGCAAAATTGCTGACTCCCACTGTTCCAATATCATTTTCTGTTGTTATCCATTCATGTTTCTCTGTGAATTTACACAGGGAAAGTAGACTGAGGCTGGTGCACAGCATCCTGACAGCACCAGCCTTCAGACCCCCTGGCCTCCGTGGTTGGGGCATGGCAGGTGCGCTGCAAGTAACACTATGTTTGCAGGAGTCTATTTTATTTCTTAATTGGACATTATATTTCAACACCATGCATTAGAAAAATAAATTTTGTGGTAGAATAAAACATTATTTTTTATAAGTATTTACCTGACTGAATGGATAGATAAAATACTTGTAAAAATTTATGCCCTAGCTGGTTTGGTTCAGTGGATAGAGCATCAGTCTGTGGACTGAAGGGACCCGGGTTCGATTCTGGTCAAGAGCATATGCCCGGATTGCGGGCTCGGTTCCCAGTGTGGGGCATGCAAGAGGCAGCTGATCAATGATTTTTTCATCATTGATATTTCTATATCTCTCTCCCTCTCTCTTCCTCTCTGAAATCAATAAAAATATATTTTAAAAACAAACAAAACTAAAACCTGATCTCTTAAAAAAAAATTTAGTTAATAAAAGGCACAGATGTCTCAAACAGCTTGATCTGGAAAAGCGGCTATTAAATTTAACTTAAGCCGTAGCTGGTTTGGCTCGGTGAATAGAGCATCGACCGGTGGACTGAAGGGTCCCAGGTTTGATTCTGGTCGAGGGAATGTACCTTGGTTGCAGGCTCGACCCCAGTAGGGGGCGTGCAGGAAGCAGCTGATCAATGATTCTCTCATCATCGATGTTTCTATCTCTCTCTCCCTCTCCCTTCCTCTCTATAAAAAGTCAATAAAAAATTTTTTTAAAAATTTAACTTAACTAAGTTTCAATAAATTGAATTCTTTTTTAAAAATAAAATTATTCATCAATAACTATCCTTGATTTCCCAAAACAATTAGACTACAAATCATTTTAATTATATACTATCAGCTATTAGTGATCTATGATAACATGGAAATATTATCTCCACAAACCTATTATTTTAAAAGAAAAGTAAAAGTAATTGTGGAACTCCTAGAGAGAAGACACATGGCTGAAGATATCTTTTGCTTCTTCAGCTATTTGTTTAAAGTAATTTTCAGGTTTCATATTAATTTACCTTAATCCATTTATAGATCCTACTTACTATTTTTAAATGCTATAATAAACATATAACTTACTTTCTGATCACAATTGCCCAGTCTTCTGTATAACTTCTTATACAATCTCTAACATGTGGATCCATTTCACTATTTTAAAAGAAAAACATTTGTAACTTAGACAGAAAAGCAGCAATGTTGATGAATTTGGTTGCTCTAACTCTCTGTTTGTATAACAGAAAAATACCCCACCATACGAAATAGGATATAAATCAAATAATGGATCGTAGCCTTTCTGTAGTTACTGAAACCAAAAATAGGTTAATGTCTCCTTACCTTTCTTCAGGTACAGCTGAAACAAGTGTTCTGCAGTCCCTAGGACTATGAACAACTTCAATATCATCTGGAGGGAATTCAACCAACTCCCTTAAAGGCCCAGAATCCACACCTAAAGGATGAGTAGCAAGGTACTCTTCCAAATCCACTGCATCCACTGCTTCCGTAAGGGGCACCTTTATAAAAGGGGGGGAGAGGGGGGAGGTAGTAGGGGATAAGAGGTGAATGGAAAGGAAGAGGCAAATGTTAAGAATTTTAAAACTTCAAGCAAAAAATTTTTATTCTTTAAAATATAATATGTTTTAACCTAGTTACTTCTAAATCAGGCGTCCTCAAACTACGGCCCGCGGGCCACATGCGGATGTTTTTGCCATTTTGTTTTTTTACTTCAAAATAAGATATGTGCAGTGTGCATAGGAATTTGTTCATAGTTTTTTTTAAACTATAGTCCGGCCCTCCAACGGTCTGAGGGACAGTGAACTGGCCCCCTGTTTAAAAAGTTTGAGGACCCCTGTTCTAAATTTTCAACAGATGCACTAAAGAAACTACGAGGTTTTGGGTTGTAATCTCTTTAATCCTCTTGCTTAGACTTTATCCATGTCTCTCATGTAAAGCCAGCAATGATCATTAACGGTTTTATTATACTTTACAGTGACAAAATGCTCATAGAGGAATTCTTTTTTTCTTTTTTATATCTTTGGAATTTTCATTGCTAAGTTTCTAAATAGTACTTTTATTTTATTTGTTGCTATTGTTGATTATCCTAGTAAAAACATATAATCAGACTGTGGTAAGCTGAAAAATAGCCCTCCAAAAGATCTCCCTGTACCAATCCATGGTTCTTTCATGACAAAAAAATTAAGATAAAAAATAAAAGGTATGATCTATAATGTGGACATTATCCTGAACTATCTGAGTGAGTCACAAATGCAATCATATACATCCTTATATGAAGACAGGAAGAGTTGGGCCACACAGAGGAGAAAACCATATGAAGACATACAAAGACAGATCTGAAGATTCTGGCCTTAAAGACAGAAGTGATGCAGTTATAAGCAGCCATCAGAATCTGGAAGAGGCAAGGAACTAATTCTCTTCTATATCCTCCAAAGGGAGTGAGGCCTTGCCAAAACCTTGATTTCAGTCCATTGATGCTGATTTCAGACTTTTGGACATAAGCAGCATGAGAAAATAAATTTATTTTGTTTTAAGCAACCCAGTTTGTGGTAAGTTATCACAGCAGCCAAAGGAAACTAATTCACAGACCATATTAAAAGTTTCTATTAGTAATAACAGAATATTCAGGGCATTCCTTAGCCAAGTTGAAAATATACTTTTTATTTAGACAACCAACTTCTTTCCTGATTCAAGGAAGAAAAAATATTTAGGCAAAACTATAAAGGATTATATAACAAACTAGAGTCCCAGTGCATGATTGAATCATGCACGTGTAGGGTCCCCTACACGCTTTCGCTTTTCGCAGTGGAGCTGGGTGCCTGTCTGCTGGTGCACCAGGCCTTTCAGAAGCCTCCGGCTCGGCGGAGGCTTCTGAAAGGCCTGGTGCCGGAGCAGACAGGCACCCAGCTCCCCCACTTTTGATGGTCCGCGGCCGCTGAGGGGGGCTACCCTGCTGTTGAGAGGCGCTGAGGGGGGCTGCCGCGGACACCTGGCTACCCTGCCGTTGAGAGGCGCAGCTGGGTGTCCGCGGCAGGCCCCCTCAGCGGCCACGGATCTGGCCGTTGAGAGGCGCAGGGGGCGGGAGTCCCGCCCCCTGCGCCTCTCAACAGCAGGGTAGCCCCCCCTCAGTGGCAGCGGATCCGTGCCTCTCAATGGCCGGATAGGCCACCCCGAGTCCCACTCCCCAGCCTCCCGCCGCCCAATCGTGGGCGTAGCGGAGTGATGGTAATTTACATATTACTCTATTATTAGATAGGATGTACCAATGTGGACCATTGGTGTTCTGAAAAAAATACAAAAACACACAGAATTACCATATGATGTACCAATTTCACTTCTAGGTAAACACCCAAAAAAACTGAAATAAAGACTCAAACTGATTTTGCACACTCATGTTCATAGTAGCATTATTACCCATAGCCAAAAGATATAAACAACTCAATGTCTATCAACAGATGAATGGACAAACAAAATGTGGTTTACACACAAAATGAAATATTATTCAGCCTTTGAAATTATCACACACTAGAGGCCCGGTGCACGAATTCGTGCATGGGTGGGGTCCCTCGGCCTGGCTGGGGATTGGGGCCAGGGAGGGACCTCGGGAGGTTGGCCAGCTGGCCGGGGAGGGACTGCAGGAGGGCTCCAGGGCATGTCTGGCCCTCTCGCCCAGTCCCGATCAGCCAGACCCCAGCAGCAAGCTAACCTACTGGTCAGAGCGTCTTCCCCCTGGTGGTCAGTACACGCCATAGCAACTGGTTGAGATTGGTCGGATACTTAGCATATTACACTTTTATTATATAGGATGATACGACATGGATGAGCTTTGAAGACATTATGCTGAATGAAATAAGCCAGATACAAAAGACAAACATTGTACAATTCCACTTATATGAGGTACATGGAATAGACAGATTCAGTGACAGAAAATAGAGGTTACCAAGGATTGAGAGGAGAGAGAATAGGGAATTATTGTTTAATGGGTATACAGTTTCATTTTGGCATAAAAAATTTCTGGAAATAGCTAGTGGTAATAGTTGCACAACACTGTGAATATACTTAATACCAATGAATTATACATTTAGAAATGAATTGGTAAATTTTATGTTATGTATATTTTAACACCAGATAGTTATATAAAAAAATTTTAATGAACATTTTGTAAAAACTGAAGTCAATGCTTCTCCACCCAGGTATTATTTTGGGGGCAGTATAATTTTTAAGATTTAAAGTATCACAAATGAATAATCAATGAAAATAATGACAAAAGTTGGGGGACCTTACACATGTCTAATTCAAAATTAACTTTTCCTCAAAATACCAACCATATCAAGAGTAAGTGTTAGGCCCTAGCCAATTTGGCTCAGTGAATAGAGCGTTGGCCTGCGGACTGAAGGGTCCAGGGTTCGATTCCGGCCAAGGGTACATGCCCAGGTTGCGGGCTCGATCCCCAGTAGGAGATGTGCAGGAGGCAGCCAATCAATGATTCTCTCTCATCATTGATGTTTCTATCTTTCTCTCCCTCTCCCCGCCTCTCTAAAATCAATTTTAAAAACAGAGTAAGTATTAGGGTAAGTGTCATAGGAAGCTATGACACTCTCTTAAAAACATTAAATCATATAGAGGATAATTGATCTTGTTTCTATAATTCATAGAGAAGGTCAGTGGCTTTCTAGGTGTAATGTTAGCTAGATCAAGGAAACAAATTTATTTTTGCTACAACCGTCTCCATTCCCTCTGATGCCCATGGGGAGACAGCAGCCTGGGTTAGTCTTGGGATGTAGTGATGAGCTCCTTACAACTATAAATTATTTTACAAGACTCCAAAGAAAGATCCTGTATTCACTGACAAAAAGAAGGAGATTGCAACATGATTTTATAAGAGAGAGTGAATGATGGGTCAGTAAGCAGGGTTAAAGGGTGACAAAAAGAATAAGGAAGCACTACAGAATTTCTCACAGGCAATGTGAGAACTTGTCTAACTTCAGCAATCATTGCATTGGAATTTTGGCTGACATGTTTCTTTTATTTTTGTTTTATTTTTATTTTGGCTGACATACTTAGAGTAAAGATCTCTTTCAATCCTTTGCAGCGTGCCATCAAAACTTCTGGCATTTAGCCCTGGCTGGTTTGGCTCAATGGATAGAGCATCTGCCTGCGGACTGAAGGGTCCCAGGTTTGACTCCAGTCAAGAGCACATGCCTGGGTTGCGGGCTCGATCCCCAGTGGGGACGTGCAGGAGGCAGCTGGTCAATGATTATCTCTCATCATTGATGTTTCTATCTCTCTCTCCCTCACCCTTCCTCTCTGAAATCAATAAAAATATTAAAAAAAAAAAAAAAACTTCTGGCATTTAACTAGTGGTTGTTTGGGCATGAAGGAAAGGGGGTAAAAGGGTGATAGCTAAAGAGTTTTTTTTTTTTTTTTAGGTGATGAAAATATTCTAACTTGACTGTAGCAATGGTTGCACATATCTATGAATATGTTAAATCCATTGAATTGTACATTAAATGGATGAACTGTATGGTATGTAAATTAAATTTCAATAAAGCTGTTTAAAAAAAGTTGAGCCAGAATCTAATCAGTTACAGGAAATACAGAAGTAGAAAAACAAGTCTACAAGGAAGAAATTGCAAAAAAGCTTCACCAGAATCTAATCAGTTACAGGAAATACAAGAGATAGAGAAATAAGTCTACAAGGAAGCAAACATAAAATCCAAAAGGCAAGATATACTATAAGACAACTAACCCAATTTCCTCAACAAGTCAATGTCATAAAAACAAAGTTAAAATTTCAGAATTGATTAAATCCTGAATGTAGTTTCAGAATTGACTAGGAAATCAACACTTCTATAATACCTCCTAATACTCTCCCCCAACTCAAATTTCAGGAAAGAGTGAGGAAACAATAAATAAGGTTATGAAACTAGTGATGCTATCCAATCTACTGGCTCCTATCTTTCCACTATTTTTTCATGTCCTAGTCAGTAACATACCATATCCATATTTTAAATATGCTACTTACTGTGGTATGATGGGATATATTGCCAACAATGTTGAGGTTTTTAAGCAGTTGAGGAGAACCACTGTATTGCCCAGAGATCTGCTTCCTAACTTCAGCAGCCACAGTTCTATAACAAAGAAAGCAAATACATTATTTTTAAAAAGAAAACAAACTAGGTTTAAAATGGGAGAAAGGTAAGTATACTAAAGATTCATTTGAAGAACAACAAAACCTCAGCATGTCAATTCTATCTAATAAAAGAGTAATATGCAAATTAACCATCACTCTGCTACACCCCAAAGCCACGCCCACCAGCCAATCAGGAGCAAGTATGCAAATTAACCCAACCAAGATGGCTGCGGCCACAGAGCAAGCAGGAGGCTTGGGTTTCCTCGGCAATGGAGGAAGCCAAGCTTTCTGCACACCCTGGCCGACCCAGGCCTCCACTCAAAGCTACAAAGTTTCAATTATAAAAGACAAATAAATCCCAACAAAAATGGCAGCAGCCACAGAGCTGGAGAGAGCAGGAGGCTTGAGTTGCCCCCGGCAATGGAGGAAGCCAAGCTTCAGCAGCCCTGACCTGCCTTGCCCTCCGCTCAAGGCTACAAAGTTTCAATTATAGAAGATAGATAAATCTCAACAAAAATGGCTGTGGCCACGGAGAAAGCAGGAGGCTTGGCTCCGCTCAAGGCTACAAAGTTTCAATTATAGAAGATAAATAAATCCCAGATACCAGGGCCTCTGCTTGGGTCGCCGGGGGGCGTGGCCAGCCTGCAAACCACCACAGGCCCCTCGCCCAGGCCGCCCCACGCCCCAAGGGAACCCCCACCCTTATCCAGGAAACCCTTCAGGGCAAACCAGCTGGCCCCCACCCGTGCCCCAGGCCTCTATCCTAGCTAATAAGAAATATGCAAATTGACCACCATTCCAACCGCACAAGATGGCTGCCCCTATGTGGTCAAAGATGGCTGCCTGCATGTGGACACAAGATGGCTGCCACAAGATGGCCAACAGGGGAGGGCAGTTGGGAGGGACCAGGCCTACAAGGGAGGGCAGTTGTGGGAGATCAGGCCTGCAGGGGAGAGCAGTTGCGGGGGACCAGGCCTGCAGGGGAGGGCAGTTAGGGGTGACCAGGCGTGCAGGGGAGGGCAGTTAGGGGTGACAAGGCCTGCAGGGGAGGGCAGTTAGGGGCAATCAGGCTGGCAGGGGAGCAGTTAGGCATCAATCAGGCTGGCAGGAGAGTGGTTAGGGGGTGATCAGGCTGGCAGGCAGAAGCGGTTAGGGGCAATCAGGAAGGCAGACAGGCAAGCGATTGGGAGCCAGCAGTCCTGGATTGTGAGAGGGATGTCCGAGATTGGAGAGGGTACAGGCTGGGCTGAGGGACACCTCCTCCCCATGCACAAATTTCATTCACCGGGCCTCTAGTCCTATCTAATAAAAGAGTAATATAGTCTTAAAATTAAGACTATAAATTTATAAGATACTAGAGGCCCGGTGTACGAAATTCATGCACGGGTGGGGGGGAGGTGTGGTGGTGGTGGTGGTGGTGGTGGTGGTGGTGGTGGTGGTGTCCCTCAGCCTAGCCTGCACTGTCTCCAATCTGGGACCCCTCAAGGGATGCCCGACTGCCCGTGTATGCCCAGTCAGACATTCCTCTCACAATCCAGGACTGCTGGCTCCCAACCGCTCGCCTCCCTGCCTGCCTGATTGCCCCTAACCGCTTCTGCCTGCCAGCCTGATCACCCCCTAACCACTCCCCTGCCAGCCTGATCGACGCCTAATTGCTCTCCTGTCGGCCTGATTGCCCCTAACTGCCATCCCCTGTTGGCCTGGTCACCCCTAACTGCCTTCCCCTGCCAGCCTGGTTGCCCCCAACTGTCCTCCCCTATAGGTCTGGTTTTCCCCAACTGCCCTCCCCTGCTGGCCCAGTCACCACTAATTGCCCTCCCTTGTCAACCTGGTCGCCCCTAACTGCCCTCCCCCGCAGGCCTGGTACCCCCAACTGCCTTCCCTTGCAGGCCTGGTCCCTCCCAACTGCCCTCCCCTGCTGGCCTGATCACCCACAACTGCTCTCCCCTGATGGCCATCTTGTGGCAGCCATCTTGTGTCCACATGGGGGTGGCCATCTTGTGTGTTGGAGTGACGGTCAATTTTCATATTACCCTTTTATTAGATAGGATCAGTTAATACTGCTTACAATTATAGAAGAACATCTTTATAATGCTGATGTAGGATATAAGACTGACAGATAACTTACATAAGGCTTTTTTCATACATGGCATATCAGGGAATATACTTTGGCTTACGATAGAGCTAGAAGCTATAAATATATGCATACATTAAAGTGTATATATTTTAAGGATATAAAATTAATTCTAAAATATTTTAACAAATTAACATATGATATGAATTAGAAAGAAAAAAAAAAAACACCCTCTTTTTCCTTTCTAATATTACTAGCTCCTCATTCATGCTCCAGAAAGCTATTCCCTGTTTTTCTTAACTACTAAAAAAATGTCATTATACTTTCATATTAATGGCTTTCCATACTCTGATCCTAAGCACCTTTCCCAAATTCTTGTCATTGAACTTAAATTGTTTCCTAGAACGCTGTTTCTCTCCTGTATCCACAAATTCAATTTTACCCTTAATTAGTTTTAAAGTTGAAACTCAAATGCCAAGATATCCATACAACAAACTTCTTGACTCACTATAACTAAAAATAATATCACCCTTCTTTAAAAGCCTTAGAGCATGTATCATAACCTAAATTGCGTTTTCCTCCTACTTATTTTTTCCATGTTTCATGTACAGTCTACATAAACAGAGGCAGTGGTTTCATTTATTTTGTTTTCCCTAAAATATTTAACAAATGGTACTCAAAACAGTTGTATGTTCAGCCCTATGAAAAATATAGTATTATTTATTGACAATGAAGTAAACCACTAAGGTATTACCATAACATAACCTGACAGGTAAGTCTTTATTTGGAATCAGGATTAGAATTTAGAAGTTCCACAAATTCAAGCTAGTTATTGACGCTTGGGGGCATACTAGTTAGCATTTCTAAAACAAAATATTTTAGATATTCAAGTGACTTTATAGCTCACATCTATATTCCTTAGATTCCAAAAAAGCTATAAACCAAAATATTCAGCGAATCCTAAATCCAGTAACTAAACAACTTCCTCACATTAGTAATATTTTTATTAAGTAGAAAATATAGCTCAGCAATACAAAATAAAGACCACTACCCACAGATTTTATGCAATTATTTTCCTGATGTCAATCAACTGGCCAATTCTCTATTTTATAAAACTTGCCTTCTGTTCTTTCACTCTTTCTCAAAAAATAAACCCTACTTTCTTCCTATCATTTCCATAGCACATAAAGTAAAACAGGCTTCATGACCTGGTTTCTGGACCAGCTTGATGATACTTTTGTTCTGAAGGGTTTTGAAGCTCAGAGCCCTGAACATCTTGGTCCCCATTCAAATTTCCAGCTAAATTTCTAAACATCTCATTTTCTAAATATTATCCAGATTTTTTATATAATCTTCTCCTCTTTCATATCTCCTTGCTTTTTTATATATTCAATCATTCCGCACACATATTGAACATTGTTATAAGCCAACTACTCATAACAGAAATTTTTGATATAATGTAGAAGAGCTATCATTCTTTAAGGCTCAAGATACTGAACTGCCTCAACTCTTTTTTCTATGGGTAACTTAAGGTACTTTAGATCACATTTGTGTTTTATAAAAGGCTAATTCATTATTCATACTTGCCAAAACTTGGAAATGACGAAGATGTCCTTCAATAGATAGATAAACTATAATATAGCCCATACAATTGAATACCATTCAGCAATATTAAAAAAAATGTGCTATCAAGCTATAAAAAAGATATAAAAGAAGCTTAAAAGAATACTGCTAAGTGAAAGAAGCCAATCTGAAAAGGCTACATATGATTTCAACTATACGATATTATAGAAAAGGCAAAACTATGGTAACAATAAAAAGGTTAGTGATTGCCAGGGAGTGCAGGGGGTCAGAAAAGGAAGGGATGAATAAGTAGTGCACAGGGGATTTTTAGGGTAGTGAAACTATTCTGTATGATACTATAATGATAGTTAATGTCATTATACTAGTACATGTCAACACCTATAGAATGTATAACACAAAGAATAAACAAAATGTAATCTATGGGCTTAATAATAATGTATCAATTTTGGCTCATCAATTATGATAAATGTACCACAAATGCAAGAAGTTAATAATAGAAGAAACTTGGTAGGGAAGTTTCTATATGAGAACTACATGGGAACTCTATATTTTCTCCTCAATTTTCTGTAAATCTAAAACTGCTCCCCCCAAAACTCAATTAAACAAAATAAGTAAATAAGCAAACAAGGCCAACTCAGAACAGACACAGGAGGAAGAAAAGAACATGAAGACAACAATTAAAGGTTAGAAATGAAAACTAGAGAAGGAATGAAGTCTTTAAGAAGGATAATACAGATTGAGGAGAGGGCCAAGCGCAAATTCTGTACACTTCTGGATATGAAAAGATAAGAACATTCATTTTAATTCAGGACTCCCCTTTGCCCTTTTAATGAAACTAAATGTTTGGAGTGTTTATGAAGTTTCGTTTAAAGGCCTTACAATCTCCTAATTCTTTTGTCAAGATGAGAATAGTAGTATGAAGAAACCTTCAAAAAGAGACAAAGAACCAATATTCTATGTCTATCTTCTTCAGTGTTACTCAACTCACTATACCAACCTCAGCCCTTACCTCACTGTTTCTGGGCCTACACCATGAATAATCTAACGTGTAAATGCTATTTCATCAAATTAATGATGTCACTAATGGGTTAAGTAGTGCCATTACTTCATGTATATCTAAGAAAGAAAATTCTTGCCAATTAACCATCACACCATGAATTAATTGGAAGACATACCCTGATTTCATGTTGAGAAGTGAAACTTGAAATAACGAAAATGAGTATTTCAGAAAGAGAATCTTTTAATAGCAGACATACAAAAAATAATCCCCATTTTACAAATATTTGTCTTATTTCTGTATGACATAATTTTCCCAAAAAAGAAAACTGACAATAATTGAAAATAAGAACCAGTTCCAAACTGAGCTATAACAGCAATATCTGCAACCCAGACAACGGATGTATTTATAATGAGATCTCTGTATAAAAAGATTTCATTGAATAGTAACAAGGAATTTTTCCCAAATAAAAAACAGTATTCATCACATTTAACTGTTATCAAGAACTGTATTCATCACATTTTTTGTCTTGCATTCTCTGGACCATAATATGGTTAAGAGATAAAAACAGTATCCAGAGATACTGGTCCAGAGAATGCAAGACAAGAAATGTGATGAATACAGTTCTTGAAAACAGTTAAAATACTTTATCATAGATTACTTTTTCTGACAATTTTTGCTACACTTAGTGATAACACATATAGTAAGGTAATAAGGAAGTTCTTTTTAAGTCCTAATAAGCTATTAACATCAACTGCAAAGTGAGAAGAAGAGTAGGTCAGAAATCCCCTAATTACTTATGCTCCTAAATTATAAGAGAATATCTTCTTCCCCTCCTAAAAGAACATGATCCAATATTTGACCTATTGGTCTCCTTATCAACTCTCTCCACCATAGGATGTTGGAAATAACCAACAAAGGATGCACATTCTGCAGCAAAGTAATGTTGCATTTAATCTTTCCTCTAACCTCCTCTCATTTTCAGATGCACCATCCAACCATGACTTCCAGAATGACCCAAGGATAATAAGCTAATCTGGGTCTCTCTCATCTCCAGTCAGCCTGAGTAAAGTGAATAAGGAGAGTTTAGACTAAAATAAAAGCATTTAGTTGAGCCATTTCTTTAATGTCACAGAAAATAGCTGCAATGTAACATGTCAAATAAAAGAACAAGACCTCTTGGAACTGGCACTGTTTATATCTAAGATAGAAGTCAGGGAGAAAGAGAAGGGGAAGAGAATATACCACAGAATATACCAGGTAAGAAAGTATATCAAAGGCAAGGCAAAAAAGGGCTAACTAAAAATCTCCAAAAGAAAAAGGACAAAAACAGCTGATGATGTCCCAGTGCTGTGACTATCAAAGTGAGGGAGGAGCAGGGAGGGGACGGAGGGAGGAGGTAAGGAGGGAGGGAGGGAGGGAGGGAGGGAGGGAGGGAGGGAGGGAGGGAGGAAGGGAATAAATGGCTCTTGGATACTGGTGTGAAGAAAGCAGCTATAAAAACCATTTCTGGGGTTAATGAGATATTTGAACACAGAGAAGCAAGGTATTACATAATTAAGAATTATTGGTTTGTTTATTTTTAATGTGTGAAAACAGTATTAAGTGTGCAAGAAAATGTCCTTATATTTTAGAGATACAAATGATTTAGCTTAGGACTCTTTAGTTATTATTACTCTGGCTTAATGAGGAAAACTAGCAAATTAAATATGAGTTACAGATGGGCAAATACCCTTCAATCAGTATATCATGGCCCCCATAAAGCCCTGCCTGATTATTTCTATTCTATTTCACTTAGGTAAGACACTCCGTTGGGCTTTCCAAGCACTCTGTGTTTATCCATATACGTTCAAAGAAATGGAGTTCCTAGGAGGCTAGTTCAGACAGGCAGCAGACTAGCCAGACTGCTTTTCACTGTAGCATAAGAAGAATCTGGCCTTGCTGACAGAATTTGATTTCAACAGCAGGAAAGCCTGGTTTGTAAACATTCTCTTTAAAAGAAGGACATAAATTGCAAAGTCGGTTTTTCTTAAATAGTGGCGATGCAACCCTCAACTATAAAATTTGGTGGAAAAGAAAAAGGTACAGTTAAGTATCAAGAATTTGGCTTCTCGGAGAAACCAAGATGGCGGCATAGGTAAACACCTAAACTGCTGCCTCGCACAACAATTTCAAAACTACAGCTAAAAGACAAGACGGACATCATCCAGAACCACAGGAAGGCTGGCTGAGTGGAAATTCTACAACTAGAAGGAAAGAGAAAAGCACACTGAGTCTCAGAGGAGCTGCAGGAGGCAGAGGTACTGAGACATGTGCATGGAGAGGGCTGACAACTGAGTGCGCGGCTGGCTTTCTTAAGTGGGAAGGAGACAAAAGCTCCCAACAGCACTGAACTCCAGTTCCAGGCAAGACTCTGGGGACCCAGACTCATTCGGGGAGAAACTGGACTGTCTGGCAGCGGGTGGAACTAGAGGGCGGCTTTCTCTCAGAGGTGCTTGCAGCGATTACCACAGGACACTGAGACACAGGGGCCTATTAGGGCAGGGCTGACGGGAAACCAATGTTGTCTGCTCCACCCTGAGACTCTGCCCCATCCAAGCTGAGCACAGAGGCTTTTGATAGTCTTGTCTCATTAGGGTGTCTCCAGCACAGAAGTTCTCCTAGCGTAGACACAGCTGATCCTCACAGCCAATTGGCCTGGAGGTCAATTCCTCCCAGTGATACCAACAATAATCAAGGCTTAACTACAAGACTGTGCGCACTGCCCACAAAGGGGTGCACCAAGAGTGTCCACCTCAGGTAACTGGGAGGCTGAGCCACTGGGCCCTATAGGACACCTAGCACACAAAGCCACTCTATCAACTTAGGTAAGCAGCAAAAATGCGGAGAAAAAGAAACAGATCACAAATGAAAGAAATGGAGGAAAGCAAATGACTGGATATAGAGTTCAAAACCACGGTTATAAGGTTTTTCAAGAATTTCCTAGAAAAGGCCGATAAATTTAGCGAGACCCTTGAGGATATGAAAAAGGACCAACTAGAAATTAAGCATACACTGATTGAAATAAAAAATATTATAGAGATCTAACAGCAGACTAGAGGAATGCAAGAATCAAGTCAAAGATTTGAAATACAAAGAAGCAAAAAACACCCAACCAGAAAAGCAAAAAGAAAAAAGAATCTAAAAATATGAAGATAGTGTAAGGAGCCTCTGGGACAACTTCAAGCATACCAACATCCGAATTATGGGGGTGCCAGAAGAAGAGAGAGAGCAAGATACTGAAAACCTATTTGAAGAAATAATGACCGAAAACTTCCCCCACCTGGTGAAAGAAATAGAATTACAAGTCCAGGAAGCGCACAGAACCCCAAACAAAAGGAATCCAAAGAGGACCACACCAAGACACATCATAATTAAAATGCCAAGAGCAAAAAAAAAGAGAGAATATTAAAAGCAGCAAGAGAAAAACAGTTAATTACCTACAAGGGAGCACTATAGGATTTCCAGCTGATTTCTCAACAGAAACTATGCAGGCCAGACAGGAGTGGCAAGAAATATTCTAAGTGATGAACAGCAAGAACCTACAACCAAGATTACTCTACCCAACAAAGCTATCATTTAGAATTGAAGGTCAGATAAAGAGCTTCATAGATAAGAAAAAGCTAAAGGAGTTCATCACCACCAAACCAGTATTATATGAAATGCTGAGAGGTATTCTTTAAGAAGAGGAAGAAGAAGAAGAAAAAGGTAAAGATAAAAATTATGAACAACAAATACATATCTATCAACAAGTGAATCTAAAAATCAAGTGAATAAAAAAAATCTGATGAACAGAATAAACTGGAGAATATAATAGAATCAGGGGCATAGAAAGGGAGTGGACTGACAATTCTCTGGGGGAAAGGGGTGTGGGGGGTACGGGAAGAGACTGGACAAAAATTGTACACCTATGGATGAGGACAGTGGGGGGGGGTTAAGGGCAGAGGGGGGGTGGGAACCGGGAGGAGGGGAGCTATGGGGGAAAAAAGAGGAACAATTGTAATAATCTGAACAATAAAGATTAAATTAAAAATAAATAAATAAATAAATAGAATTTGGTTTCTCAGGCCTGGTACACTCTCACTCTTTAGGGGCACCTTTGCAACCTTCTTGAGGAATCTGGAGGAATAAGAAAAACTTCACTTTCACCCTAGCTGGTTTGGCTCAGTGATAGAGCGTCGGCCTGCGGACCAAAGGGTCCTGGGTTCAATTCTGGACAAGGGCAGCATGTACCTTGTTTACAGGCTCCTCCCCAGCTCGGCAGGAGGCAACCAATCAATGTGTTTCTCTCACATCAATGTTTCTCTCTGTCTTTCCCTCTCTCTTCCAATCTCCCTAAAAATCAATGGGAAAATATCCTCAGGTGAGGATTAACAAAACAAAAAAAAAGAAAGAAAAGGAAAACTTCACTTTTGATTGGAGTACGCTTTGCTGTCTCTTATTTTGTATAAATGTCCCAAAGCAGGTTAATGTCTGCCATTAAAGAAAGTGTACAGAGTGGGGCAAAAGTAGGTTAACAATTAGTTGTTCATATGCAAATAATTAATAATTATTATTGTCTTTTTATTGTATTAAATAATTAATAATAATACAAGAACAAACTCACAACTATAAACATACTTTTGCCCCACCCTCTATATTCTTTAACTCTGTCTGATGGCTCTTTTCTACTTCATTGTGATAACTGAACAATACCTTAATCATGGCATCTATCAAATTGTTTTTGAAATCTATTTACCAATCTCCTTGCAAGAACTAAGCAATTAAAAGGTAGATCTTCACATTATTTATTCTTATACCCTTTAGCAGGGTGCTTTAAAAAGGATTACAAAGCTACAGTGGAAAATGAGAATAAAGAGAAACTCACAGCTCCTCCCAAAAAAAAAGCAGTTCAATGAGAATACTAGAATGGAATGAGTGATGTGAGCTTCTTGGAGGGAGAGGGGGAGGAGGGGGTGGGGAGAGAGAGATAGATACTAGTATACTTTAAGAGTGGAAAGAGAGAAAAGAAGGTAGATAATAAGAATTAATTTAGAGATTACATCATATATGAACTTTCCAAATGCTTTTTAGAGTAAACTAACCTATAAGTATAGTTGTTTCTAATTTATTGAGAAGGGACAAGAACATATGCTTTTTAATCTATTTCTATCAAATAGGTAAATATTTGCTGGTGGGGGGAAATATGAATCCACAGATTTCTAAATATATAACCTTTCTTTAAAAGCATAATTGACACCATTATTATCCCATATGTTAACTGGTAAGGTAAAAAAGTTACTACTGAAACTCTTATTTTTTAACAAGATATATAACATGTTTACATATCTCAAAGTAGTCTCTAATATATCTTTACCATCTCTGCAAAGGGCTGGTTCCAGAACTACTTTCAAGCTTTATGATTATGCAAATAAAATTACTATGAGAAGCAGAATAGATTTTTCAATATAGAGAGAAGACAAAGAAAACAACTTGATAAAAGAAGACATTTAAAAAATAAATACAACAAATATGTGCATGACATTAAAAAATTCAAACTTCAGCCCTAACCGGTTTGGCTCAGTGGATAGAGCGTTGGCCTGCGGACTGATAGGTCCCAGGTTCGATTCTGGCCAAGGGCATGTACCTTGGTTGTAGGCACATCTCCAGTAGGAGGTGTGCAGGAGGCAGCTGATCAATGTTTCTCTCTCACTGATGTTTCTAACTCTCTATCCCTCTCCCTTCCTCTCTGTAAAAAATCAATCAAATATATTTTAAAAAATTCAAACTTCACAAAGAGGTAAAAGAAAAAGGTATATCTCTCTACCACTTCCAATCCCCAGCCTTATTCCCCAAATGTAACCACTTAATATTTTCTTAGGTATCCTTCAAGAAAAGATGTGTATTTATCAATATATATACATATATATATATACATAATAATATCATACAATAACATTTTCTTGATACATATCAGCACATAAAAAATAATACTCTAGCAATATGTATCAAGCACATACAATCTACCTGACAATGAGCAAAATGTTACATTTGTTACACCTCATTCATTTAATCTTCAGAACAACCCTATCTGGTAGGCACTATATCAGGATATTTAACTTTCAAGAGGTCAAGTTCATACAGGCAATAATGAGTAACACCAAGATGTGAGCTTAACCACTGCTCTCCTTCTTTTTATCTGTAATAGAGTCCATGACATACATAAACTGGAACATATTTAGCCAGTCTCTATTGGTAGACATTTAGGCTATTTCTAGTTTTTGCAAAGACCGTCACTGGAATGTAAATTTCATTAGGGCAGATTTTGGTGTGAATCAAAAATTATGAGTAATTTTTACTGTCTCTTTTGTGCCTTTTTTCTGCAGTACTATGTATTATTATAATCAGAAAAAAACAGATATTGAGATAAAATTAAAGTAACTTTCTCAAGCTTATTTTGAAAGGTAGAGCCAGGGTTTGAATTCAGATCCTTAAAGCTCCTCAGGCCTCTTTTTATGGAAACAAGTTTCCAAAGGTAAATTATTCTAGCTATAGTTAATACCAATAATTTCTCTATTCTTCAAAACCTAGCTATGAGGTCAGTTAAATATACCCAGGGAAAATGTCTAGTTTTATATACTACCATATAAATAGGAACACTTTAATGACTACCGCCACTGTTATGATCTGCTTCCTACCTTTCACGGATGGCTAAATGAAATTCCCATCTGAGGCACTGCCTCTGTGCCACTTATAAATTAGCCTGTGTTAAATTCCTTAGGAATTTAGATTCAGAGTACACCAGTAACCACTAAAGGCCAAAAAAATGAAAACATATAGGTTGGTTTATGAAACCAAAGAAGAGAAATAGTCCTTCTATATAATAGGCTTTAACATGTAAGATATAGCTTCTTTTTGTGGAGAATTTTTTAAAAAGTCAGATGACTCATGCATCCCATCTGACACTATTTTGGGATAACATTTAAGTCAAAGATTTAGAAAGCATTGTATTAAAGAGACTTGGATGTCTCCATCACTCTGATCTATAGCATTTCAATATAACACAATTTCTTCACCTAAAACATGAGGATAATATTGCTCCCTAAAATCATGGAACATATTAAATTATAACTATATTTAAAAATTTAGCACTTAGAAAAATTAACACATCTGAAATTAACAACTAAAAAGAAAACTAGTGGGAGGGGAGACGGGGATGGGGGTGGGGGGGGGGAGAAACACCTCTACTAGAAAGTCAATCTTCCCAAAAGGAGATAAATTTATTTCAATTCCACCCTCCTTCATAAAAATAAAGCCAGAATCTTCTTACAAATGTATAAATTATATCCTGGTGTAAACTATATACAATTAATTGCTAAGTCCTGTTCATTTTAATTCTTAAATACTTCTCAATTCTCTGTCCCTTCCTTCCCTTTTCTACAGCATCGGTCTACATGTAACAGCATGCTTAATGCTCTAAGTCTAAATCAGGCATCCTCAAACTACGGCCCGCGGGCCACATGCGGGTGTTTTTGCCGTTTTGGTTTTTTACTTCAAATTAAGATATGTGCAGTGTGCATAGGAATTTGTTCATAGTTTTTTTTAAACTATAGTCCGGCCCTCCAACCGTCTGAGGGACAGTGAACTGGCCCCCTGTTTAAAAAGTATGAGGACCCTTGGTCTAAATGCTTGCTTCTGAGAAAGGGAAGAAAGCAAGAGTGTCTGCTCTCACCACTTCTTTTCAACACTGTACTGCAGGTTCTAGCCAGTGCAAGGAGAAATGGAAGGAAGAGAGGGAGGGAAGGAGGAAAGAGAAATAAAGGCATTTAGATTGTAAAGGAAGAAATAAAATTATGTTTATTCACAGATAACAGGGTCCTGTATATGGAAAATCTTAAGAAATCCACACACAAAAAAGCTAACAGAACCAATGAATTCAGCAAGGTCAGAGGATACCAGTTCAATATTCAAAAATCAATTGCATTTCTATACACTAGCAATGAACAAACCAAAAATAATTTTGTAATTCCATTCATGATAACCTCAAAAACAATAAAATACTTAGAAATAGATTTAAAGTAGTACAAGACTTACACAATGAAAACTTAAAACTTTGCTGAGAGAAATCAAATAAGATCTATTAAATGAAGAGACAGTCTGTGTTCTTAGATTTGAAGACTCAATATTGTTCAAATGGCCAGAGGGAAGGGGGATCGGGACAAGGTGGAGGGGGGGGGGGGTCAAAGGAGGAGAAAATGGTGACATCTGTAATAGTATCAACAATAAAAATAAAGAAAAAAAATATCCTGTTCACATGGCAATTCTCCCCAAACTAATCTACTGATTCAACATAATCACTATCAAAATCCCAAAAGGATTTTGGCAGAAATTAACAAAATTTATATTTGATATTGATCCTCAAATGTTTATAGAAATGCAAAAAAATCCAGAATAGACAAAACAATTTTGAAAAAACTTGGACAACTTACACTTCCAGATTTCAAAACCTACTATAGAGTAGCAGTAATTAATCAAAACAATGTGGTACTGGTCTAAGGATAGCCATACAGATCAATGAAACAGAACTGAATGTCAAGAAATAAACTCTTGCATTATGGTCAACAGATTTTTGACAAATGTGCCGAGGCAATTAAATGAAACAAATATAGTCTTTTCAATAGAGTGTTGCAACAACTGAACCCAATTTGTCCACCGGGCCTCTAATTCAGTTATAAAAAGGCATGAAGTACTGATACATGCTACAACATGGGTGAATCACAAAAACATCATGCTAAGTAAAAGAAGCCAGAGGGCCCAAGCTGGTTTGGCTCAGTGGATAGAGCATTGGCCTGCAGACCAAGGGTCCCGGATTTGATTCAGGTCAAAGGCATGTACCTTGGTTGCAAGCTCCTCCCCAGCCTGGGCCCGGGTCAGGGCTCGTGCAGGAGGCAACCAATCAATATGTTTCTCTCACATTAATGTTTCCCTCTGTCTTTCCCTCTCTTCCACTCTCCCTAAAAATCAATGAAAAAAATATCCTTGGGTGAGGATAAACAACAACAGCAAAATCAATAAATAAATTTTTAAAAAAAGAAGCAAGAGGGATGTAAAGCACAGCATAGGAAATATCTATAATAATAAAAGCATTATATGCTAATTAGACTGGACAGCCGAACAACCTTCCGGATGTCCTTCCTGATGACCTTCTGGACAAAGCCGGGGCTGTGAGAGCCGACGCCGCGGTTGCGAGGGCTGAGCCCCTTGCATGAATTTCATGCATCAGGCCTCTAGTAGTCAATATGGTAATAACTAGGTATAGTACCAGGTGGGTACTGGAAATATCAGAGGGAACACTTTGTAAAGTACTTGATTATCTTATCACTTTATTGCACACAGGAAACTAGTACAAAATAGCACTGAATGTAACTAAAACTTTAAAAAAAATTTTTTAAAGAAGCCAGACACAAAAGACCACATATTGTATGACTCTGTTTAATTTGAAATGTTCAGAAAAGGCAAATCTAGAGAGAAGAGACAGAAAATATATTAAGTGGTTGCCCGGAGCTTGGGGTAGGAATAGAGAGTGACTATAAACTGTCACAGGGATTTTGGGGGGTGATCAAAATGCACTAAAACTGGATTGTGGGTAATGGTTTCACAACTCTATAAATTTACTAAAAATCATTGAATATACACTTGAATTAATCTTATGGTATGTAAATTATACTTCAATGAAGTTATTTTTTTAAATAAGAGCTTGAGTACGGTTGGAACTACTCTGTGAAGATAAGGGGAAGAAGCTGTTTATTAGTTAGAGTAAGAATGATAACATTAGGAAAAAGAGGAGCTGAAGTGGAGTCTCTAAGAAAGTTTTGCATCATGAGACACCTTACCACAGCCCTGCATCTCTATCCAAGTTTATGAAAAGCATTAAATGGCTGATATGAGTTAAGAAGTTCAATTTTCGGGCGTCACAGGACAAATAAGAAACACCTCAAGATACACAGAAATGTAGATGCAGAAAGAAGCATGGGAAAGCAAAAAAACAAGCACAACTCCTTGGGAGGGCTCTAGATAGCATAAAGTTCAGAACTAAAAGTACCAGGTGCACAGCTGGCATCAGGTCACACTGGTTTCCTTTATATTTTCACTAAAGGCCTGGTGCATGAAATTCATGCACTTGGGGGGAGGGGGTGTCCCTCAGCCCGGTCTACACCCTCTCGCAGTCTAGAAGCCCTCAGGGGATGTCCGACTGACGGCTTAGCGCTGCCGTGGAGGTGGGACAGGCTCCAGCCACCGCCACTGCGCTCACCAGCTGTGAGCCGGGCTTCTGGCTGAGTGGCGCTCCCCTGTGGGAGTGCACTGATCACCAGGGGGCAGCTCCTGCATTGAGCATGTGCCCCCCTGGTAGTCAGTGCATGTCACAGCGACTGGTCGACCGGTCAACTGTTTGCCCCCTGGTCATCAGTGCACATCATAGGGAGCGATTGAACAGCCTTAGCATATCATTAGCATATTGCATTTTGATTGGTTGAATGGACGACTGGAAGACCGGACACTTAGCATATTAGGCTGTTTATATAGGACTAGAGGCCCAGTGTATGATTGAATCATGCACGTGTAGGGTCCCCTACACGCTTTCGCTTTCGATCACGGGGGATCTGGGTGCCTGTCCGCTGGTGCACCAGGCCTTTCAGAAGCCTCCGGCGCGGCAGAGGCTTCTGAAAGGCCTGGTGCCTGAGCGGACAGACACCCAGCTCCCCCGCTTTTGCTTTCGATCGCAGGGGAACTGGGTATCTGTCCGCTGGTGCACCAGGCCTTTCAGAAGCCTCCGGCGCGGCGGAGGCTTCTGAAAGGCCTGGTGCCTGAGCGGACAGACACCCAGCTCCCACGCTTTTGCTTTTGATCGCAGGGGAACTGGGTATCTGTCCGCTGGTGCACCAGGCCTTTCAGAAGCCTCCGGCGCGGTGAAGGCTTCTGAAAGGCCTGGTGCCTGAGCGGACAGGCACCCAGCTCCCACACTTTTGCTTTTGACCGCTGGTGCACCAGGCCTTTCAGAAGCCTCCAGCACGGCGGAGGCTTCTGAAAGGCCTGGTGCCTGAGTGGACAGGCACCCAGCTCCCAAGCTTTTGCTTTCGATCGCGGGGGAGCTGGGTGCCTGTCTGCTGGTGCACCAGGCCTTTCAGAAGCCTCCGGCACGGCGAAGGCTTCTGAAAGGCCTGGTGCCTGAGCGGACAGGCACCCAGCTCCCACGCTTTTGCTTTTGATCGCTGGTGCACCAGGCTTTTCAGAAGCCTCCAGCGCAGTGGAGGCTTCTGAAAGGCCTGGTGCCTGAGTGGACAGGCACCCAGCTCCCAAGCTTTTGCTTTCAATCGTGGGGGAGCTGGGTGCCTGTCCGCTGGTGCACCAGGCCTTTCAGAAGCCTCCAGCGCGGCGAAGGCTTCTGAAAGGCCTGGTGCCTGAGCGGACAGGCACCCAGCTCCCACGCTTTTGCTTTCGATCGCGGGGGAGCTGGGTGCCTGTCCGCTCAGGCACCCAGCTCCCCCGCTTTTGATGGTCCGCGGTGGGACGTGAGCTTGCTGCCCCAGAGGCCCCTTCTGTTCCGCAGCACAGCCAAGGTGCAAATGCTGAGCTCGAGCCGCCGCTGGCAATGCGAGCTCAGTGTCCCGCCGGCCCAATCGGCCACCCCGGCCACCCCGAGTCCCGCCCCCCCGGCCAATCGCGGGCATAGCGAAGGTACGGTCAATTTGCATAATTGTCTATTATTAGGTAGGCTATTTCACAACCTACATTTAAATTTTAATAGGTGGCAAAGCTGACTATACAGCTATATATTTAAATAATTATAGTGATGTTGTACCACTTAAAATGACTAATTATAAAGACCATGAGTTGTTTTGGTGTGACCACACTCTTGCCCTACTTCTTTTGGTCAGAACCCCCTTCTTTTTTGAAAGAAACTCATTCCTTGAGATTGGGTGGGGCTGACACCATCACATCCTCCTTCAAGCCATAGAGAAGGACATGTGACCCAGTACTTGCCAAAGACCCTTATATACATAGTAATTGGTTCAAAGAAGAACATGTGACCCAAGCCAGACCAATAATTGTTGCTGGATCTTTTGTGCCAGAACTAAACTGGCAGGATTTGAGCCTGAGGCTACGAACCCACATTGT
Organism: Cnephaeus nilssonii; assembly: GCF_951640355.1. Classification (NCBI taxonomy): domain Eukaryota; kingdom Metazoa; phylum Chordata; class Mammalia; order Chiroptera; family Vespertilionidae; genus Cnephaeus; species Cnephaeus nilssonii. The sequence goes on along the minus strand of NC_137078.1, from coordinate 59,882,807 downwards.
AACTCAGCGGAAACTCTATATAAGACATGAGGATAGGAGGTCTGCCGACATCATATGTATCTCTGGACCAGATGTACTCAGTTATTAACTCAACACTTTTTTGTGTGCAAATTAATCTGATTTGAGTTTCTGTCACTTGCAACCAAAAAGTCTCCTTTATAAAAAGTCACTGAAAAAGTTGTGAGACAACCTAGCTGGTGTGGCTCAGTGGTTGAGCGGGGATCTATGAACCAGGAGGTCACAGTTCAATTCCTGGTTAGGGCACATGCCTGGGTTGTGGGCTCGATCCCCAGAGTGGGGCATGCAGGAGGCAGCCAATCAGTGATTCTCTCTCATCATTGATGTTTCTATCTCCCTCTCCCTTCCTCTTTGAAATCAATAAAAATATATATATTTTTAAAAAGTAGTGAAACATCTAGAATGGTTGCCAAAGGGGTCCAAATGATGCAACCCAGAAGAGAAGGGGAGTTATCTCTCTGAGGCGATAGAATTGACCAACGGAAAACACGATGCAGGAGAAAAGCAGGGCGATTAATTTCTTCTTCTTCCAGACTCCCATCTACTGATCTGAGGAACTGCTCCTCCATAAAAAGATATCCTGTGTGGCCAAGCAAGCACACCTGTCAACAATCTCTTCCCAGCTCTTTGGGGAGCAGTGGCCAATGAGATAAGTTATCACCTTATATTGTTTCTCTTCCTTTTCTGCCTCATTTTCATTTTCTCTTTTGATGCCCTGGAATTATGCCTCCCAGATAAAGTCTCAACTCTTAATCCTTCTCAGTCCCCATTTCTAGGGAACCCAGACCAATAGTACAGCAATCATCGGGCATTGAGATCATAAACAAAATGAGGATTCTCAATATTAATACAAAGTTGAACAGAAATATAATAATTTGCACAGTAATAAAGACAAAAAATAAATCAGTTATAAGGTTTGGAAAGGAAGGAACAAAAATTCATGATTTCTAGATGACTTCTAGATGATATGGTTATTCATAATACATGTGAGTCCACAGATACATTTTTAGAATTAACAAGAGTTTAGCAAGTTATATAGCTGGATACAAAATCCTATATACCTAGGAATCCTATATAATAAAAGGCTAATATGCAACTCGACCGAACAGTGGAATGACTGGTCACTATGACGTGCACTGACCACCAGGGGGCAGACGCTCAATGCAGGAGCTGTCCCCTGGTGGTCAGTGCACTCCCACGGGGGGGGGGGGGGGGGGGGGGGGGCACCATTCAGCCAGAAGCCAGGCTCACAGCACAGCGGAGGTAGAAGGAGCCTCTCCCACATCCGCAGCAGCTCCCTTGAGGCCTCCTGGACTGCAAGAGGGCGCAGGCCGGGCTGAGGGATCGTCCCCCCTCACTGAGTGCACGAATGTCGTGCACCAGGCCTCTAGTAAATCTAATAAAAGATATGTAAGAACCTTGCAGAGAAAATTATAAAATTTCATTGTGCAATATAAAGAACTAAATAAATGGAGAGTAGCCCAGCCAGTGTGGCTCAGTGGTTGAGCATCAACCTATGAACCAAGAGACCAGGAGGTTTGATTCCCAGTCAGGGCATATACCTGGGTTGTGGGATCGATCCCTAGTTTAGGGAGTGTAGGAGGCAGCCAATCAGTGATTCTCTGTCATCATTAATGTTTCTATCTCTCTCTCCCTTTCCCTTCCTCTCTGAAACCAATAAAAATATTTTTTAAAAATAAATAAATAAATGGAGAGTACACCATAATCATAAATTGGAAACTCAATAAGGATGTCACTGTTCCCAAACTGATATATAAATTCAATGAAATCCCAATCAAATTCTAATAAGATTTGGAGGTTTTCTAAAATATACATGGAAATTCAAAGAGCTCAGAGCAGCATACTTTAAAAAGGTGGGAGGAGTTACTCTACTCATACTTTAATAAGGTGGGAGGAGTTACTCTACCAAATTCTAAGACTTATTAGAATTAAGAGCATTTATAATTGGTGAAAAAATGTATAACCAGACCTATCAAACAAAATAGAGAGCCAGAAAAAAACCACACAATCTATTACAGAGGTGGAAGGTCAGATCAAGGGAGAAAAAATAATCCACTCTGAGTAAAATTAAAATTTCATACCATATACATATCAAGCCCAAGTAGAATATACACCTAAATACAAAGGAGTCAACTACAAGTTTATGATAATACAGGTGGAAATCTTAATGACCTCAGGGCAATAAAGTGTTTCTTAAACAAGACCTCAAAAGTACTAACCGTCAAAAAAAAAAAAAAAAAAGCCTGATAAATTGCATTAAAACTGAGCACTCCATTTTGAGGGGAAAAAAACTCCATAAAGAGGATTAAAAACTGAGTAGGAAGATATTTGCAACACATATAATCAATGACTAATACACTAAATGTATATAAAGTACTCACACAAATCAGTAAGAAAAAGACAGAACCCAAAGCGAAAAATCAAAGAGAAAGAATGGCAAAAGATTTAAATAAGCAATTTACAAAAGAGTATTCAAATGGTCAATAAGCATATAAAACAGCACAATCTCATCAGTAAATACAAACTAAAACTTTTATAATAAGATAGCATCACCCATCCACCGATTGGCAAAAACAAACAAGTTTGCAATACCAAATGATGTAATTATATAAAGAACATTGTTGTGGGAGTGTAAATTTCTACAACTATCTTAGAAAAGAGTTTGGCATTACCTAATAAACTTGCTGAGAAATAAAACTGCTATGACAAGCAATAAAATATCTAAGACCCAGCAATTTCCATACCTGGGTATACCATAGAGAAACTCAAGCACACGTGTATCAGAATAAATGTATAGGAATATTAATAGGATCATTGCTTCTAATAGTCAAAAACTGGAAACAACCCAACTCTCCATTGACTGTGAAATGGAAAATTGTGGTATTTATACAATGAAATAATATTAAGCAATGAAAACGAATAAACTTCAATTACTCCTAACATTATGAATATCAATTACAGATATAATTTTGAGCAAAAGAAGAAGAAAATAAAGCATACAAACATACAGTATGATTAGATTCAAATGAATGGAAAAAAAAAACAGAAAAAAATCATGTTGCTTAGAGATGTATTAATATGTGGTAAAAAATAAAGACAAGAAAAGAAAGGAAATGGTTATCCCAAAAGTAAGGGTATTGGATTAGAATAGTCTGAAGAAAAAGGTAGGATTCAGAAAAGAAGGAGAAGGATATACCAAAAAGAAAAAAACAGAAGAGTTATAGAGATGCAAATGAGCAGAGCATTTGTGGGTGTACAGTGAAAACCCCAGATTGACTGGTCCAAAATTCAAGCTAGAGAATAAATAAAAAAGAGATGGACAAGATTACAGATGACATTAAAATGAAAGCAAAAGTTTGGATTTAACACAGTAAGAAGCCACTATATATATTTTTTTTAAATCCTCATCTGAGGACATGTTCAATGTTTTGTTTTGTTTTAAGAGAGGGGAAGGGGGGAAAGAGGGAGGGACGGAGGGAGGGAGGGAAAGGGAGAGGGGAGAGAGAGAGAGAGAGAGAGAGAAAGAGAGAGAGAGAGAGACATAGATTGGTTGCCTCCTGCACGTGCCCCGACCAGGGATTGAACCCACAACCCAGTTATGTGCACTGACTGGAAATTGAACCCATAACTTTTTGGTATATTGGATAAGGCTCCAACCAACTGAACTATACTGACCAGGGCACCATTATATATTCTTAAACAAAAGAATGCCATGTGTTTTAGGGAGAATTCATTTGCAACAAATTTGAATTAGAAGAGGGAGAGCCAGGGATCAATTACACTGGTTTGTGGTCATCTAGAAGTGAGGTAATGAAAGATGCTCCACGGTGTCAGGGTGGCATTCATTCAAACACTTCTTATGTGTCCAGTTTACACAGACTCTGGGCTAAGCACTGGAGATAAAAAGACCCAGACCAGCCATCAGAGAGCTCTGAAAACCAGTGTAAAATAGGAGAAAGAGAGGAGGGTGGAAGCATGAGAAAAAATTAAAAAACAAGCAGTAGTTTCTGAAATCAGTGATGAAGAAAAGAAAAAAAGTCTAAGGTTCCTAATCTTCAAGAGTTCTATAATTCAAGTACATATAAGGTACCATGGTAAGTACAGCCATATGGACCAAGGATTGATTGAGAACAAGCAGGAAGTAGTCTCGACTATACCACAAACAAGTGAGAAATATGACTAGAAAAGAAAAAGGAATGATTGGTTGGCAGCTAAAAAGGCCAAAAGACTCAATGGTTCTTTGTTTTATGATGAGAAAGGCATAGTAAGTCTTATGGTTTAGGGAAGCATCCATTAAAAGGAATATATTGAAGATGCTAGAAAGGAAAGGAAAAATTGTGAGATCAAGGTTCTGAGGGAAGTGGCAAGGTATGGGACTCAAAGTACAATAAAATAGGTAAGCCTCAGAGATTAGACACTTTTCAGGCTCAAGAAAAAGATGGTTAAATAACATATTGGCACAGTAGTATGCTGAGGTTAAAATGAAGAACTCATGTCAAACTTTTCAGTAAAAGATGATGTAGGGAAACAAAGATAATAAATGAGAGAAATGATTTACAATAAACTTCAAAGAGAACTATTAATAAGAGATCAATTTTGGGGTGTTTTTTTATTTTTTTCTTTATTGTTGAAAGTATTACAGATGTCCCCTTTGTTCGGTTGTGGATTTTTTTTTTACCATTGACCCCCTCCACCCTGAACCCACCCCTCCCAGGCCTTCACCACTCTATTGTCTGTGTGAACTGGTCTAGTTTCCCTCTAACACTACTCTACAGCTCATGAGTAAGAAATCCTAATATATAAAAACCCTGGGTCGTAACCAGTAACGACTGAGGCTCGGCCAACCCAGCGCTGACTGCTTCCGCTGCAGGCGCAGTGCCCCAGCACTGACTGCTGAGGGGCTGCGAATCAGGGCCAGAGACAGGCCTGAAGAGAGAAGCAGGGACTGATCCGTTGCCTCTGTGGCAGCTTTTGATCAGCACTTGCCTCTCTCTTTCTCTCCCAGTCTGACCAGCAGCCTCGCCTCCATTTCTCTCCAGATCTCCACCGGGGCTGCTGATCAGCCCCGCCTTCGTGATCAGGCCCCGTTGATAGACCCAGAGACACTAACTGGCATAGGAACTGACCAATCAGAACCAAATGTGGGTGCTGTGAAGAACCAATGGCTGCCTAGGAGGCAGAACTTCTGACGCTGACATAGACACCGGCCAATCAGAACCAAATGTGGGTGCTGTGGGAAGCCAATGGCTGCCTAGGAGGTGGAGCTTTTGACGCTGACTGGCATAGAAACCAACCAGTCAGAACCAAATTGGCCAGCAGAGGAGGGCAGCTGGGGGCGAGATCAGGCCTGCAGGGGAGGGCAGTTGGGGGCGAGATCAGGCCTGCAGGGGAGGGCAGTTGGGGACGAGATCAGGCTGGCAGGCAGAGGCAGTTAGGGGCGATCAGGCAGGCAGGCAGGCAGGTGAGAACTCAGGAGCCAGTGGTCCCAGATTGTGAGAGGGATGTCCAATTGGAGAGGGTGCAGGCTTGCACTGGGCCTCTAGTAGGTTATAAGATACTCAGCATTAAGAGTTAGTGAAATGAGTATAACAAAAGCTCAATGAAGTATATGTCCAAAGTGACAAAAGAGGCAGCATTAAAGTAGTTGATAGTAATCGGAAAGGATTTACTTTGATCAGGAGTGAGATAATGAATTGAACATAGCAGATTCAACAGATTGAAAGATTGGGCCTACCCAACCAGAGTTATGAACAGGTTCAGGACTAAAAACAATTGGGGTTATAAATAAGCCTATATATAGGAAACCCTACTCATGTAAAATTTTCATCAGAAATAAAGATCTGATGAAAAGCCTTTCATTATATTCTGCTTCTTTAGCAGCAAAATGCTACTAAGTTAACAAAGGCAAGACTAAAAAGGCAAGGATAACTTTTGAGATGCTAACAGTAGCACTCTTAGAAAATCTGGAACTACTCCAGAAAATATTTTGCAGAAAGAAAATACAGTAGAATAAAAAGTGTAAGCCGAAACCGGTTTGGCTCAGTGGATAGAGCGTCGGCCAGTGGACTCAAGGGTCCAGGGTTCGATTCCGGTCAAGGCATGTACCTTGGTTGCGGGCACATCCCCAGTAGGGGGTGTGCAAGAGGCAGCTGATCGATGTTTCTCTCTCATCAATGTTTCTGGCTCTCTATCCCTCTCTCTTCCTCTCTGTAAAAAATCAATAAAATATATATTTAAAAAAAAAAAGTGTAAGACCTGCCCTGACCAGGTAGCTCAGTTGGTTAGAGCTGCCTTCCAATATGCTAAGGTTGCCGGTTCAATCCCAGGTAAGAGCACATACAGGACGCAACCAATCCTCTCTAATAAAATGGTAATATGCAAATTAACCATCACTCCACCACATAAGCCACACCCACCAGCCAATCAGGGCGAGTATGCAAATTAACCCCATCCAAGATGGCTACAGCCACAGAGAGCAAGGTTTCCCAGGTAACAGAGCAAGCCAAGCTTTCCATAGTCGTTGCAGGCCTAAGCCTCCACTCAAGCTACAAAGTTTCAATTATAGAAGGTAAACAAATTCAAACAAATGGCAGCAGAATGGAGCTTGAGAGAGCAGGCCAGGGTTGCCGCCGGCAACAGGGGAAGAAAAGCTTTCCGCACACCCTGACCGGGCTCACCCGCTTAAGGCTACAAAGTTTCAATTGTAGAAGGTGAATTAACTGCCACAGAAATGGTTGCCCCCCGAGGGAGCAGCAGGCTTGGCTCCGCTCCAGGCTATAAAGTTTCAATTGTAGAAGGAAAATAAATTCCAGATACCTGGGCCTCTGCTTCGGTTGCCAGGGGGCGTGGCCGGCCTGCAAACCACCACAGGCCCCTCACTCAGGCCACCCCACGCCCCAAGGGAACCCCACCCTGATCCGGGACACCCTTCAGGGCAAACCAGCTGGCCCCCATGCACCAGGCCTCTATCCTATCTAATAAAAGAGTAATATACAGATTGATCATCACTGCAACACACAATATAGCTGCCCCCATGTGGTCAAAGATCCTGCCCCCATGTGGACACAAGATGGCCACCACAAGATGGCCAGCAGGAGAGGGCAGTTGGGAGGCACCCGGCCTGCAAGGGAGGACAGTTGTGAGGGACCAGGCCTGCAAGGGAGGGCAGTTGAGAGGGACCAGGCTTGCAAGGGAGGGCAGTTGGAGGTGATCAACCCTGCAGGAGAGGGCAGTTAGGGGTGACCAGGCTGGCAGAGGAGGGAAGTTGGGGGCAAACAGGCTGGCAGGGGAGCAGTTAAGCATCAACCAGGCTGGCAGCGGAGTGGTTAGGGGGTGATCAGGCTGGCAGGCAGAAGCGGTTAGGGGCAATCAGGAAGGCAGGCAGGCAAGCAGTTGGGAGCCAGCAGTCTTGGATTGTGAGAGGGATGTCTGACTGCCCGTTTAGGCCCGATCCAGGAGTCCCAGATTGGAGAGGGTACAGGCTGGGCTGAGGGACAACCCCCCGCCGTGCACGAATTTCGTGCACCGGGCTTCTAGTGAATGTATAAATGGGTAAAATAACGAGTCGATGTTTCTCTCTCTCAAACCAATAAATTTTTTTAAATTTATTTTAAGCATAAGACCTTAAGACTAGAAATCAGAGTACTAGGATTTGAGTTCCAATTTAAGCAAATAATCACATGCCCAGTAGGCCTCAATTCCTTATCTAGATTATGGACAAAATAATAACAAAAAATAATATAGAAATAAGAATAGCAGCAGCTAACTTTTTTTTAATGGTTCTTATGTTTTAGGCACAGTTCTAATTTTTTTACATGTATTAACTCACTTAATCCTTACATTAATCCTATGGAGGTGATTTATCCCTGCTTCACTGATGAATAAATGAAAATAGAGAGGTTAGATCAACTTTACAGAATCACATAGCTATTGGTGATATAAGCAAAATTTCAACCTGTATAATGTGCCCTGGATTTTTTTTTACTGTGTTCTTCTGCCTCTCTGGGTTATGAAGATGAAAATGTAGTAAAACGTATTTTAAGAATATACAAATGCTCATCGTTACTGCTGAATATCAAGTAACAGGACAAAATAATCCAAACAAAATCCTAGATCATTAATTTACAGTCAACATTCCAAAAAATGTACATATTATATGCTGGGGGTGAGTATAAACCTTAACAATGCATGTGCCTTGTCCTTAAAAAGTAGGGAGACAAGATATTGACAAAATGAACATGCTGCTTTTTTATGATGAGCTGAGGTAAGCAGAACAATCAATGATACAGAATAAAGAGCTTGAAAATCACAGCTTCAAAAAATAACAGCACTAAAATAACAGCAAAAGGATTAGGAAATAACTGAGCCAGAAAAGTAATCAACGTAATTCTTTTTTAAGTAAAGTTTCTAATAATTATAAAGCTTTTTAAAAAAGAAAGTTAACGTTTCAAATAGCAACAGGTTTTTCAGAGCAACAGATTTCATATATGCACACTATAGAAGGGATTATCACTACCAAGAAAAGGTCCTAGCCATATTATAAATACTGTAATAACAAAAAATTGTTGACACTTACTGGGCACTAGTAAAAAGCACTGTTCTAAGCACTTTACATGTATTGATTTATTTAATCTTTACAACAAACCTATAAGTCGTACTATTATCCCATTTTATAGATAGAGATAATGAGGCATAATAAGGTGAATAAAGTAACATGCCCAAGTTTACTCAATGAGGGGCAGTCTGTCTAGTATGGCAGACTAAGGCAGTTTGCTTCCAGAGTTTGTGCTGTTGTACTTCCTTTAGTAGGAAACTAAGAAGCAGAACAAGAATTTATTCAGAAGTATTATTCAGTCATATTTGGCAACAAGGAAGAAAGTGCCTTTCACTCACAATAAGCAGATAATACTTCATCTATAGCAGTTCTGTCCTTGGCCTTCCCTCCAAATTAAGACTGCACATTTCTCCTGGGCTTTCATCTCCTCTGCTTCAATTACAATCAACTTACTGATGACTCCCAAATCTAGATCTTCATCCCATTCTCTCTGTTCTGCACCTACAACCTGTACCAACAACCTAGTAGACTTTTCCCTTTGAATGCTCCATGAGCACCTCAAATGAGCATGTCCAACACTGAATCATGGTATCTATTCCACTTCATTTCTACCCTCAAACCTATTCTGTCTCCTGATTTTTTTCTTTTATTATTATTGATTTCAGAGAGGAAGGGAGAGGGAGAGATAGAAACATCAATGATGAGAGGATCATTGATCAGCTGCCTCCTGCACTCCCCCTACTGGGGATCTAGCCCGCAACCTGGGCATGTGCCCTTGACCAGAATGGAACCCAGGACCCTTCAGTCCCCAGGATGACGCTTTATCCACTGAGCCAAACCAGCTAGGGCCCCAATATACTTTTAAGACAATTTCTATTACCACCATTCCCATTTTACAGATGAGGAAACTGAGGCACAAAGAAGTTAAAAATTTGCCTAAGGACACAGCTAATAGTCCACAGGCTGATGTTCTATCCACTGAGCCAAACCAGCAAGGGCCTAACTTTACTTTATAAGGCTATATTAATTTGAATTTAGTGTTAGTTTTGCAAAACCGATCTCGCGTGTGTGTGTGTGTGTGTGTGTGTGTGTGTGTGTTGTCCTGTCCCATATGAAAACAAACTCCATAGATGGAGAGCAAACACTGTATATATTTCATATCTAAATTCCTAATGTGCACATTCTTGAACAGTGCAATGTTCTCAGAGATGAACTTTTGGTTTCATTAAAGAGAAATTAATACTAAGCATGGTGTCAAGTAATATATCTTTTTAAAAATGGCACTGCCTTCAGAAACGAGACCCAATTGTTTTACAAATAAAGTACTAATTGAGTATTAAGTCAATCACAACTCTCTAGGATATGCTAATTATTTTAAGTGTTCAGTGACAGCTAGCATAGGCCATGCACTATGCTAAACACTTTACACACATTTTGCCATTTAATTGTCACAACAATTCTACGATCTGGGCACTGTTATTATACCCATTTTCCAGAGGAGGAAAGTAAAGCTTAAGATCGCTTAAACAATTTGGCCAAGATAGCAAGTTAGAAAATAACAGTAGGGATCTCATGTCAATAGTTTAACACTAGAGCCCGTCCGTGCCCTTTAGCATTTACTATTTTGCCTCTTAAGGAGAAAATGAAGTACATCTTTAAAACGTCAAAGAAAAAAAATTAAGCACAAAGCTTAAATCAAAGAAATGTTAGGTTTACATATACAACGTGCCAAAACAGAGAAGCACAATGGAAGTTCAGGCAGTTCAGAAAGGACCTGTTTGCGAGGTCCAAAAATCTTTTAAGAAACCTCAGCAAACCAAAAAGATCCAGACCCACAGAAATACAATTGTCAAAACAATACATGTGAATGTTTCTTTTATTGGAACACCATGATCCCTAGAAACCAAAAATGCCTAGCATCTTATACACTGGTATATCCCACAAAGAAATCCTACAAATACTAGAATCCTCCACAGTATTTCAGTTTTTAGTTTTGAGAGCCGGGGAGAAAGGTGACAATCAACCCACCCCAAACAGGTGAAACCTCAGTGAAAGGACCAGTGAGTGAAGGACACTGCCTTTCATCCATCTTCCTCTGGAAAGACGGGGACGCGCTGCAATGCACATGGTATTAACAGCAAGCTGCAGCCCTCCGTTCGCCCAACGTTCTGCAGCAGCACCCGGAAGGTGCAGACCGCAGGTTCTTAACTTTCCATTGTGGCCATCAATCCTGGGTGCAGGAGGAGCCCGCTCTGAATTGGGCCTCTGGGTGCCAAGAGGGTCCCTGTCAGATCTCCCAGGAAGGGAAGGAGGCGTGAAGGAGGGGCGGCCTCCCCCGGCCAGAGCCCAGCCCGCGCGCGCCGCTCCTTTTGTCGGGGTGGAGAGAGGAGGGCGGCCGCCCGCGCCCTCCGGGGGGCACACGGGGAGTGGGCGGGGAGAGCGAGGGGGCGCAGCGCCGCGGCTTTCCCGGCGCCGGGGGTGGGGACACAAAGAATTTGGGAAGCGCCGCCGACCAGCCGGCCGGCCGAGGAGCTTCCCCCACCCGCCCGCCCGTCCGTGAGCCGCAGCGAAACTCCAGGCCCGGGTGCCCGCGGGCCGGCGGAGGTGGAGGCGGGCGCCCCGGGCTCTCGAGGTCCCGGAGCAGGCGAGGCTGCGGGCCGGGACCCGAGGGCGGCGCGAGGCCGCAGCCGCCAGCCTCTCCGCCCCGCCGCAGGGCAGGCCGCGGGATCCCGGCGCCCGCGCCGCCACACCCACCCACCCCCGAGGCCCGGCGCGGGAGGACTCCCCCGCTCTTCCCCCCGGCAACGGCGACGCGTCCCACGCCCGAGATTTACCTGCTGATCTTCTGGGCGAAGGCGCGGCGCTCGGCCATGGCTGCGGCGGCGGTCTGGGCGCGGAGAGCGGGCGCGTGCCTCCCAGCTCGCGCTCCCTCGCTCGCGGCCTCCGCCAGTCCCGGCGCCGGACTCGGGAGGCTGGGGCTGGCGGCCGAGCCGGGAACGAGCCCTACCGTAATGCTCCTGAGAGCGGCGCAGCGAGAAACCGCTCCCCCCCCCTCCCCCCGCCCTAACACAAGCGCGTCAATTCCCGCGGGAGTGCCGGCGAGGGAACCCAGAGGAAGAATGGGGCGTGGGGGGACCGGGGACCGAGGCGCCAGCCCTGGCCGCCGCGCTGCTGTGGCCCGCACGACCTCCAGGACCGAGAGAGAAGCCAGAATGGGGCCAGCGACCTAGCGGGAGGGGGTGAGGGAAGCGAGGGGGCCCTTCCCAAAAAGGCAGGGAAGGAAATGGAAGATGGACTTGGCTGAGCGGGGCTGTGCTCTGCCGCCCCGGGTGGCTCGGTTCGAGAGCCAGCAGCGCCCGTCTCCGACCTATTAAAAGCACTTTTCTTTTCTTTTTCCACCGTGTGAACGGGGTCTGACTGCACAAAGAATGGTTTGTCTTACAGAGAAAGAGACAGAAAAGACCCTTCTCCTACAGAAGTCACAGTAATGATAGTTGACTTGCGGTGCTTCGCCGGGCCCTGGATTAAAGTTTTACACGCACGAAATTATTTAAAATTCACAATGGCTCTCTGAAGTAAGTTGCGATCACAGTTTTAGCGAGAAGGAAATTGGTTCAGAGAAGCTAAGCTACTGGCCCCAGGTCACACAGATAGTAATCTCTGCCACTGGCGTTCAAGCCCAGAGCCCAGGCCTTTGCTTGGAGGACAAGTGTTTCTGCCTTGATAGTACTCTTCCTGAGTCTGTTACTTCCCCCTTCTGGATCTCATTTTCCTTTATATATGTTGGACGAAGTGAGCTCTATGTACTTTACCAATTTCCTATTCTATTAAGTAATTTCTGCTTATCACTCTAACTGATCTTGCCCATTAAATCTGATTATTAAATAGGGAGTAGCAGAAAGCATGCTTTATTATTCTGTTGTAATCCCATGTGTCTAGATTGTTTGCCTCCTAGTGCACATTTGCTGATTAGTGAAGTTACAGTGAAAATAAGAACAATATCTTGGTTTTTTTGTACCTTTCCTCTTAAATTTTGCAAGAATTTACCCTATGTATTTATTTATTATCATCCTCGCTGTGTCCTTGTGAAGTACGTGGGATTCTTATTTTCCTATTTTACAGTTGGCAAATTTGTAGTATTCAGCCATTAAGTTATTTGCCTGGACTCATACACTGAGTCAGAGGTAAAAACCTCCATTAGTCAGATCCAGAACTTCCTGTCCAGTGCTCAACAGTGTGGGAGATTTCATGTGCATATTTTGTATAACAGTGCTCACTCCAGCAAAGATAGTTTCCTCAAAGAGGAGATATATGTAGGTTCTACCTAAGTGTAGAGCCCACCTAGGGTTCTGGAAAATACAAAGCTGGATTAGACTCAGTCCTGCTCTCGGGAAGTTTGAGTCCATTGGGAAAGATGAAACAGCTGCTTATAAAACTGTAAGTCAAGGCTCACACTGTATCATGGCCTTTCAGATCCTCTGTCTAGAAACCCAATCTTATTCTGCCGCTTCCTTCCTATGTGACCTTGGGTAAATTACTTAACTACAACTCTAAAATGGGGGAAATAATTGTACCTACTTGAAAGAGTAGAGTGAGGATTCATTGAGTTAATTCGTATGAAGTTCTTAGAAAAGGACATACAGTAAGTACTATATGTATTAGCAACTGTTGTTGCTAATGTATTATATGTATTAGCAACATATAGATCACTATTACTATCATTATTCATCATTACACTGATGCTTGTCCTGGGTGCTTGATAGTCCCTGAATTGGTTGTCTGCTCTCAAGCCCAGCCAGATGTTGTATGCCTTTATCTCTGCTCCCCAAACATCTTTTCACCACTCTCATAGAAAACTGAGCAAATTCTGTTTTGAATAGTTCTTTGTATACATGACTCACTAGTTGCCAAAGTGTCTGGAAGGACATTGCATGCACTGTGCAGCCTGCTGGGAACATTTAGAGCAGAAAGAGGATTTGCAGGACCAAGCTGTAAGCAGGCTAGACAAAGTTTGGGGAATACTCCAAGCAAGAATGGTGGCCCCCATCTCTGGGGAAGTACTGGCAGTCACAGACAAGACCAGTCCGGGCAGATGTCCATGTTCCACAGGGGTCCAATCTCAGGGAATGTATGGAGTTCAACAAAGGAAGTGAGAGTGGAATTGCTTTGGCTGACCAGCATTCCTGCTTCCCACACCAACCTGCGCACACGTGCACATATGTACACGTGTGCGTGCGTACACACACACACACACACACACACACACACTGGCCTCAATTCACCATACTTCTATGGAGCTGACCTCCCCACCCCAGCTCCCCTGTCGTCCCAGTTTAAAGGATGAGTATGTGTGGCCTAAACCCTGGAAAGCAGAGCAGCACAATCCTCTGTCTTATGTAACTAGTTTAGAGATAGGCATGTGAATCAAGCCAAGACTATTGGGCCCAATCAGAACTAAAAATTGTATGTGCTCTACCAGGTACCTCCATCTCATTTGCCTGAGAGTGAAGTCAGACACAGCAGAGAGGAGAGCAAAAAATGGGAACAAGGAGGAAGAGATGAGCTCCTATAACATTACTTGATCCTTGGACTTTGCAGTTACACAAAGTAATGTGCTGAGGTTTTGTCTGTTGTTTGGTTTGGTTTGTGATTTTGCTTAAGCTAATTTGAGTTCATTTGGTTTTCTGACATTAGCAACTGAAAGAGCCTTACCTGATAGAGACCTTTATTTAGTCAACCAATGCTACTAGGCCCTGGAGATATAACGGTAAATAAGACACTATTTGTATCCTCAAAGAGTTTAGAGTCTAGTTGAAGAAATAAACAAGTAAAATGTATGTTAAGTACTAACACGGGAAAAGTTCAGGATGCTCCATGTCAGTTCTAGATAGCATCAGGTCTCAGCATCAGTTAAAGACCAGATTATCACCAGGATGTTCATTTGACATAAGGTGGTGAAAACTAGATGGAGTTTAACTATGTGTAACCCTATTAAAACTTTGTGGAAAGACTGTTTGGAACTCTGGAGCACCAGTGGCTCAGACATTGATGAATTCAGAACCCAAGTCTCCCACTGATGGGAAGATACTGGCAAAGAAATAACTTACCAAGAGCCAGGACCTATTTGGCAGAGCAGCCTCAAAACAGTGACTTTTAAGTAAGAGAGCCTCAGGACAGTTTTCCCACTAGACATACACATTGTTCTAAAGTCCTTTAAGCAGAAGACTTAGGCAAGAAGAAAAAAAGGGAGAGGAATTCATATTAGTTTCACATTCTAACCTTTACAGAGTTCAAGTTTCCCCTTTAAGGAAGATTATGGTTGTGACAAAGTCAAGGTTCTAAGGCCACGGAGTGTTTGTGTTACGAGGGATAAAGTTCTGGCTTTGCAGGCAGAATGCGTTCTCTTTGGGGGACTTGGGGGAGGGAAGGAGATAGAGAGTGGTTCCTTTATTTAAGCTTGAGCTTTTATTAAGCATCACTGGATTCCTGCAATAAAATTGACATGAGGTTCCCTCCACTAGAAGGCTCTACGGAAGGCCAATGAGTGTGGCCCAGAGGAAGGGATGACTGGGCCATGCCACTTGGGCTTACCTCAATCCCAAACTGAAGTCTAGGAGTTGGGCACAAAGTCTAAGCTAAGGAAGCTTTTGTCTACCTCGTTCTCTGTCACTCACTCTCTCTTAATGTCTAGCAATATGATTTTTACAAGAGATAATTCAGGGATTCCAAACCTACCCACACTGCACAACTAATAGCACCTATATTTACTCTTATGTTGCTTACTACACTATTCACTAATTGCCTATTAATCTGTATTTCCCATTAGATTTGATCTCTTGTTCACCATTGTATTTCCAGCATATACTACACTGCCTGATCTATTATAATCACTCTGTGAATATTTTTGAGCAAATAAATGCCATGGACTAAATATTTTGTGATCTTGCCTTAATTTACATTTCCCCAGAAGCAATGATTAATACATCACATGAATGTGTCCATCAACTCAGATGCTCTCCAAACCCCATCATCTAGGAGTTTTATGGAGATTCCATTAGGTAGGCATGATTGATTAATCATTGGCCATAGGTGATTGAATTCGATCTCCAGCCACTCCTCTCTTCTGAGGTCTGTGGGTGGGGCTGAAAGTCCCACCCTCTAATCACAAGTGGTTCCTCTGGCAACCAGCCCCCATCCTGAAGCTATTTTGGGGCCCACCAAGAATCACCTCATTTGCATAAAAGATGTGGTTGAAAGGAGATCGTTATTAATAACAAAAGATGTTCCTGTCACTTCTATCACTCAGGAATTCTAGGCTTTTAGACAAAGACCAATATGTATTTCCTATTGTATCATATTTCAATAAAATTATTTTTTTAAAAGAATAAAATAGACTTGAGACATACTATATTAGTCAGGGTTCTCCAAAGAAACAGAACCAATCAGATAAAGAGAGAGATTTATTATAAGGAATTGGCTCACGCAGATAATGAGGCTAAGTGCTAAGATCTGCAGTTAGCAAGCTGGAGACCCCGGAGAGCCAATGATGTTGTTCCAGTCCCAGTCAGAAGGCATGACCACCAGGAGAGCTGGGAATGCAGTTCCAGTCCGAAGGCCAGCAGGCTCAAGATCCAGGAAGAGCCAATATTTGATTTTGAGTTGTCTGAAAGTAGGAAGAACTGATGTCCCAGTTCAAAGGCCATCAGACAGGAGGAATTCCCTCTTATTTGGGGGAAGTTAAACCTTTTTGTTCTATTTAGACCTTCTACTGATTGGATAAGGCCTACCCACCTTAGGGAGGGTGGTGATTTGCTTTACTTCGCCTATTGATTTGAGTATAAACTCATCCAAAAATACCCTCACAGAAACACCCAAAATAAAATTTGACCAAATATCTAGGCTCCCTGTGTCCCAGTCAAATGGACACATAAAATTAACCATCACACATAGCAACTTAAATACAACACATGGGTCCAAAGAAAACAAACCAACAGTAAAATAAAAGGCATTTGTGAGACAGCAAATTCTGATCTCTGATTTGGTATTAAATGATGATAGGAATTATTATTTTCTGAATATCTTCCAGATGTTCCTCCAGATACACCCTCCAGCCTGTTCTCTTCTCCAGAAGGCTGGCCTATATGAACTAAATCAGCAGGGTTCCCACGGCCTTTAGCTATTAGATGGACTTGGCCAGTGAGAAATACTGGCAAGAGAACCATGGGAGGAAGGAGAGTAATGTCAAGGTATTATTCCCCTGCCTCCCTCCCTGCAAGGCCACCTCTTCCTTGCTGTATCTCTTGACCAAAGAACATTGCTTCTCTAAGAAGAGCCAACTCTCTAAACTCATTCTCCTTCCAAGTTCTGGTAACCACTCCCTCATCTTATCCCTATGGGTCTGCAGGTAGTACCAACTTAGCCGCTTACCCTAGGTTACTACACTATACATTGTGGTTCCCCTATACCCACAACCTTTAAATAAACCCTCATAGAGTTACCTTATTTTGAGTGTGTCATCCTGTTGAACTGTTGATTTATGTTTGATAAGGGTTTTGTGGTTGTACCACAGAGAGAGAGAGAAAGAGAGAGAGAGAGAGAGAGAGAGAGAGAGAGAGAGAGAGAGAGATCTTTATTCCTTGAAGATACACACTGAAGTATTTATAAATTAAATTATGTAAGCTCTGGGGTTTGCTTTAAAAGCAATCCAATATGATTCATAATTAATGCTTATAAAGTTTCAGTGTTAAAAGATAAAATAAGTTCCAGAGAGCTATTGCACAACAATGTGAATATACTTAACTCTATAGAACTTTATACTTAAAAATGTTAAGATGATACATTTAATGTTATGTGGTTTTGGCCACACAAAAAATAATAACCTAACATTGGGTTTATGTTGATAAATGTTGAATCTGGGTGATGGGACTGTTGGGATTCATTATATCATTCTTTCTAAGAGAAAAAAAGAAAATAAAAAAGGCCTAAATTGGTATGATGTCAGAAGGGAGAAGACAACCTGCTGATTAGAGAAGAAACAGAGGTGAAAGCTCACAGAATGACTCTATCATGTAGCCAGGCTAGAAGGTCTAAGCATCCAGGGGTTAAAGAAATAAAGCAAGTAGAAGAAATGTTGGCCCAAGGGCCAGCTTGGGATGAATGTCAGTGGTGCCCTGTTGTGCTGTGATTTGATTTCAGGGGGCTAGGAGCTGAAACCTGCTGGGATTATTGATTCTGGATCTGGGCCCAGCAGATCCTAGTGTTCTTTAGGAACAGTAGGGAAGCTCTGGAACAAACAGGTCTGACAGAGAAAAGAAGCAGCACCAAAGTTCAAGAGTTGGAGTCATGGAAAGGTTCTGACCGGTAGGAGACCCTACATGTTTGTAGACTAAAGGAAGAATTAAGAGGAGAGAGAAAATTGAAAATACGAGGGAGACACTTTTGACAACCTTGAGAGAAACAGGTACCTTTTATCTGCTACCTCAGGAGGGAAGAAAAGGATAGAAAACCATGCAGCATTTGGAAGGTGGAAATAAGCAAAATCGAGGGAGATACATTCAGATAGAATTCCATTTTCTCACTAAATATAACCATGTAATGCAGCAATATTCATGGTCTATCACTGTGTAATCAAAGACGACCACCATCATACATTTGTTACATTATGTAACCTATCCAGGGAATGACTGTCTCATCGTACACACAGGTCCCATCCACACACCTGGGAGGGCTTACACAGAGCATATACACCAGAGGCAGGAACTTTGGAGGCCATCTTAAAATTCTGCGTGCCACAACCAGGAAAAGAGGGAATCTCAGAGGTATGGGGTCAGTGCTCTAACTGGTTCAGTCTATGAACTGAAAGCTAAGGCCTTGGCTGGGGTGCCAGGGACCACATTGAAAACTTATGAAGAGACAGAAAGTGAAATGGTGAAAGTCCTGAAAGTCACAATTTCTCTTCCTACAGTTGGGGCAGGGGACTGGAAATCAGAACGACTGGGGTTTTAGTTCTGGCTCTGCCACAATATTACTATGAAACTTTAGGCAAATAGCAACCTTTCTGGGCCTCTTTTTCCTCAGTTATAAAATAAAAGTGATAAAACTAGATGATTGTTGAGGCAAATAAGAATTCTCCGTTATCAGTATCATCTGGTACTAGGACAAATCTGAAAAAGAGTGGTAGACTATCCTTTTTCCAAATAACTTAGAGAACTGCATAGCTTGCTCTGCTTAGGGACTACTAGACGTAGCCTTGCTTACAGATAGGGGGAAAAGTAGGTGATTGCCTCTTCAGAATGCTGCCAAATCCATTAACTACATGATTCTAAAGTAGAAAGCCATCTTGTACCTTAGCTTTGGTATTTGCTATTTTAATCTACCTACAATTTGTTTTAAAATTCACTGCTTTCTTGCCTTAGCTGGTTTGACTCAGTGGATAGAGTGTCGGCCTGCGGACTGAAGGGTCCCGGGTTGATTCTGGTCAAGGGCACATGCCTGGGTTGCGGTTCAATTCCCAGTAGCGGGTGGGCAGGAGGCAGCCGATCAATTATTCTCTCTCATCATTGATGTTTCCATCTCTCTCTCCCTTTCTTTCTGAAATCAATTAAAAATATATTAAAATAAATAAATAAGTAAAAATCACTGCTTTATTTACTAGTTTTGCTCTATATTGTCACACAATTGTTTTACAGTAGGTGGGATAGACAGACTACTGCTGGGGCCCAAGACAGGTCACCTCCAAATACCCCATAGTGGTGTATTGATTACTTTGAAATAAAGTTACTTGACAAGCAGAAGGGTACCTGGACCACCCCCTTATCTCTGTGAAGGCAGGAAATAAATCTCTCCTGTAAAAGGTGCCCTGTTGCCGAAACCGGTTTGGCTCAGTGGATAGAGCGTCGGCCTGCGGACTCAAGGGTCCCAGGTTCGATTCCGGTCAAGTGCATGTACCTTGGTTGCGGGCACATCCCCAGTAGGGGGTGTGCAAGAGGCAGCTGATCGATGTTTCTCTCTCATCGATGTTTCTAACTCTCTATCCCTCTCTCTTCCTCTCTGTAAAAATCAATAAAATATATTTTTTTAAAAAAAGGTGCCCTGTTCCAGGAGGGCTAGAGAGACAACATTATCACCAGAGCTAAGAGATCTAGCACTGAAGAGCCTGTACCAACAACCCTTATGGCCTCTTTATTGACTTACTACTCAAGCCCAAACTCTAATCAGATTCCTCACTAACAAATCCCCAAGCCTTGCTTAGATTCTTTTTCTAATGTCCTGCCAGTTTTTCAAATTTGTATTGTTTCTTTGTCTAAAAAGTATAAAACATTGTCTGGTTCATCATTTCTCTGAGCATCATTTATGATTGCCCTGCGAACATGTTTTAAATTGGTGGTGTTTTTTTTTTTTTTTTCTCCTGTTAATCTGGTTTTGTATTCATTTTATTGTTATTTCGGCCGTAAGAACTAAAGAAGGGTAAGGAGGGGTTCTTACCCTTCCCAACACTATCAGGACAACCAGATTCCGACTCTGCTTCTGTCTTCGCTGCTGGCTCTAATAAATGGTTCTCATTGAAATTGTGATTTATAAGAAATACATCTATTTGGTTATTCAGATAACCAAAGTATATTTCTCAGGTATTTTCACTCTTTATCCACAGTTCCTGGCTCACAGCTCCCAAAACCCTTGGAACCCAAGCAATCACCCATAGTCCATGAGTTAATCAATCATGCCTTTGTAACAAAGTCCCCATAAAAACCAAAACAAGGTGGCGTTCTGAGAAGTCCCTCATTGGGAAACCGGAAAGCTTCCACTTGCCACCCTACTGGGCCCTAAGCTCCACAGGACAGAAGCTCATTTGTGTGGGATCTAGCCCTATGTACCTCTGGATCTCTTCGGGTGGCTGCTGTTAATAATAATGAATTTGGACTGGTGTGTCCTTTCCTTCAAAACCTTTACGATAAAGAACACCCATTCAAACACTGCCATGTCTCTAGTAAATAAGGCTGAGTAGGAGAGAAGATCACCACAGGCAGAATGTATAAAACTGAAAGCCGAGTTAGCCAGATGAGGCGGCATGCCGAGGCCGGCAGAAAGACAAGTTGAGTGGAGCAATAGCAAGCTATACCCTTCTGATGCATTGCTTCAACCTGCACTGTCCAAGACTAGCACCTGAAATGTGGCTAGTCTAAACTGAGATGTGCTATATGTGTAAAATCACACTGATTTCAAAGATTTAGTATGACTGTAAAATTTCTCATTAATAATTTCTATTGATTAATGTGGGAATGATATTTTGGATATATTGAACTAGATAAAACATATTAGCAAAAAATAATGTCATCTGTTTTTCCTTTCCTATGTGGATAATAGAATATTTTAAATACCACATTTGAGGTTTTTATTGTGTTTATACTGTATTGAACAGCATTGGTTTGAGAACCTAGCCAGGCCCCCAAATTATCTAACTCAGACTAACATAAACCAGTAAATTCATGTTTTTGCTTAAGGCATTCTGAGTTGAGTTTCTGATGCTGGCCACTAAAAGAGTTCTAATATTTATTAGCAAAATTGGCTCAGTAAATATGTTGTTCCCCACTGGGGGAAACTGGAGAAGATGCTAGAGACAAAGCCGTCTGAAAATTTGATTCCCTACATCAAGCATGTCAAACTCGGGGCCTGAAGGCCGCATGTGGCCCACAACAAATATTTTTGCGGCCCAGCCAACATAACGGGATGTAAGAAAGTTTTAATAAAAATTTTGTAACTTAATTTTTACTCTATCCTGTTATACATAATTATTAATAACGAATTACAACGTTCACTAATGACTGGTTACTATAATCGTGTTGCAGTCATTTCCCTTGCGCACCTCACGCGCAGGCGCACCATTTCTCTCCACTAATACTAGCAGCGACTATTTCAGCAGCCTATTGTCACGTCATTAGTCTTGTACTGATGGGTTTGTTGTGCGCAACAGGAAATATTTCGCTTTCGGAGAACAAGAAAAACAGGTTTATTTGCATTACGCTTATTAATTTGTGCAGTTATTCAGTGTCTGGTAAGTTAATGTTCAAGAAAATATATTAAATTTTATTAAAATGTTCTATTATTTTATGTTAACGATAACTCATTTATTTCAGCCCTTCCTATTCAGCATGTCTTTATCGAAATAAACCTACATTTCTCTGAAAATTGAAGCTTTTGTTTTTTCGCTGCCCACATAAACTTAAACCTTGTTTATTTGGCCTGTGTCAGCCTTTGAGTTTGACATGCTTGCCCTAGAGTCAACCAGAGAGCATTTCGTTTTAGGCAATATTGGTTAGGAGTACATTTAGAATATTTTCTAAAAAAAAAAAATCACTTGATTTGATTGTGCTAGTGTCAGAAATCAAGTTGAATTCAGGTATTCAAGTGTCCTTTGTGGTCTGGATTTACCAGAGATATGTTTTCAGTCATTTATTTGATGCATTTGATGTATTCTCATGGCTTCCATTGTGGGGTGAGTGTTCCGATCCAAAACATCTCCCTCTCTGCATAGGCTGGCTCCTTGTATGAACCCCACAATAGAATGCTGAAGCCTGGAGTTCCTATAATCTGTGCGTATAATCTTAGGAACCGCTCATTAGTGCTTTGCACAAGCACACCGTTTCCACTTGTGAGCACAATAGAATTAGTTTGTTCCTTTAATTCTAGTTTTATTTGTGTAGTTGCTGATAGGTAGATTTGTTTAAGAATGATATAAACTGTGAAAGCACTAATAGACAAAAGGGAAATTCTTACCTGCTTTTTACCTGAACAGTCCGTTTGCAGAGAAAATATTCTACGTGTAAACTTTCAGGACAGCAAAGAAAACGTGAAAAAGCATCCCCATAACAAATAGCATAATCTAAAGCAAATCAATTTATGTTACTTTTCAGTGGAGTTATAGGTCACAAATTGATAACAGTGTTTGTCATTTATTTGAGCTAAACATGAAAATCTCCAAACCCAATGAACCTTGGAAAGCATGCATCAGAAAAATAATAGAAACATATCTGGATTCTTTTCATAAATCTGTTTCCCAGCCACAAAACACTCCATACCTTTGCCAATGATGAATTGAAATCAGCAGAGATGGGCAAGGATGATGAAAACTGTGTTCAGAAAGATGCCTATGAGGGGGAAAAAAGCAGGTATCTTATGTTGACTCACAGACAATTTCATACATGGAACATTAGCTTTAAAAATGAGGGGACACAAATAGTCTACAAAAGTGAGATGCCTGATTTGTTCTTTCCCAGCACTTCTCTCATCATACCTGACTCAAAGGAAGACCTTATTACTACCAGTAAAGATTTTCTCTATGATAATCGAGGGAGATGAATAAACTGGAAATAATCACTTTCACTCTAATTATCCTCATTATCTCTCTTGAATTCCAAAAGAATTATTGAGTTACCAAATTATTTTAAAACATGCAATGTTTTTTATGAGGAATGTATTTTTAGTTAATTAGTTTAGAAATTAAAAATAAATTTTTAGTGTTATTTCTTAAAAAGATAAGTTTTCGTGAAAGCAAAAATACTTTTGTAACTGTCTCAATGTTGGATATTCCAAATCAGCCCCTCTCCCCACCCTCAGTTACTGTTTATAAAATATAAAATGCCAGACATTGTGCTTAGTACTTTACATACATTGTCTTTCATCTTTTGCAACAATGCTAAACATAATATTCTGAGGGTAACAAAAAAGAAATGAGATTCTCTGAGGCTAGGTGGCTTAACCAAGACCACACAGCCAAGATTCAAAATTCAGGTCTGATGTCAGAGTTTGGGCTTTGTCCACTAAGTTTTACTTTTTTCTTCATTTAATTGTTGGGACAGTCTTTATTTAATTGGAAGGGCCAATTACTAGTCCCTTTTCCTCACCTCATTTCTAAATGAGAAAACAAGACATAAGAGTAAGGCAGTGGGAGCAAAACACACACACACACACACACACACACACACACACAAACACAAAAAAAACCCCACCATTATTACTGATAAAGTTTAGGTCGGGGGACTGATGTCTGAGCAAGTGGACTTCATGATACTGAGTCCAGAATTGTTCAGCCACACCTACCCAGTTCAGGCAGTGCTGGAACTGAGCAGATCCCTGCTTTGCCCCCCGCATGGGTGGTGCCTGTCCCTAGAGGAGCAGAGAGATAAACACATACACCCTCTCTTCAGTTTTATCCCAAGAGATAGAAGCTGAGTTGTTCATGCCCAGTTTCTTTTTGCAAACATCACCCCTAGCCCAGCCAGCATGCCTCAGTGGTTGAGCATCAGCCCATGAACCAGGAGGTCATGGGTCAATTCCCGGTCAGGGCACATGCGGGTTTGTGGGCTCAATCCCCAGTGTGGGGCGTGCAGGAGGCAGCCGATTAATGGTTCTCTCTCATCATTGATGTTTCTATATCTCTCTCCTTCTCCCTCCCTCTCTGAAATCAATAAAAACATATTTAAAGAACAACAACACATCACCCCCAGAATGAAATGAGTGCAGAGTTGGCAGAAGATCAGAAGCACTATACTAATATGTACACTAATGGGCTCCTGTCACAGAAAAGAAACATCAGGAGTAGGAAAGAAGGACCTTCAATAACGCTAATAGCATACTCACAGGTTAAATACATCTATTTGTCTATCTAGAAGGTCCAAATTGATTGATTTATAGCTCTTTTCAATATTCTTGATAAAAATTAATTTTTTCCATTGCCTTATAAAGTTCAAGAAATTACCCTGCCTATACTCAGAGTTTTAATAGTATCATCACTTTATCATTACAAAGCAATTATACTAAGCGCCTACCTGCATGTAACCTTGGGATAGACACTTTAATCTGCCATTTTACCACTGCTATGATTTCAAGAGAGAACATTTGTTTTAATAGATTATGAAACATGAGAGTATGGATGAGCTCAGTGCTAATGAAAACTCCCAAGGGCCTTTATCTATCTTATTCAGCACTGCTCCTGAGCTTAGTGCCTGGCATATAAAGGGTCCCAGTAAATATTTGTTGGATAAATGAATATATTTTCCCTCAGATGTATTTAGATGGCCTATATCCTAGTTAGCATTTATAGGAAAGCCTTAATATTTGTGAAGAAATATGCTCTGGAAGACTTTTCAAATGGGAAAAATCCTTAGTAGAATGAATGTCTTAGAGGGAGAGGAAAGCCAAGAAGAGACGAGGTATTTAAAAGAAAAAGGATGATGCTCTTTTTTCAAGTGGACATTTGCATGTCTTTTCTCCCCAGCATTTTCTCCTCTCCACATATTATTTCCCCCTCCTTCTTTCCTTTCTTTGTACTCTGCTCCTGCTGTTGCTGCACCTCCCTCCTCCTCTTCCCTCCCTCTTCTTCCTCATGGAAAGAGGAACAGCAATTATATGTAAAGAGACTGGTCTGTATTAGAAGAGTCAAGGGTTCTCTGGACCAGGGAGCTTGAGAAGATTGGAGAAGATTAAATTCTGCAGCTTTCTAAACCAATAGATATTAGTATTTCTCAGCCATACACCCACCTTGCTCACTAAAATAGATAAGGAATTATTTTTGGAATCATTTAGGCCCTTAATGGCTCCTACCAGGACCAGAAGCAAAATTAACCAAGTGGGCAGTTTGGTGATTGCCCTGCTCCTTTAAGGATTCATGGTCTTTTTTAAAAATATATATATATATTTTATTGATTTTTTACAGAGAGGAAGGGAAGGATAGAGAGTTAGAAACATTGATGAGAGAGAAACATCGATCAGCTGCCTCCTGGACACCTCCTACTGGGGATGTGCCCACAACCAAGGTACATGCCCTTGACCGGAATCGAACCTGGGACCTTTCAGTCTGCAGGCCGACGCTCTATCCACTGAGCCAAACCGGTTAGGGAAGGATTCATGGTCTTTGAATTGCAGTTCCCTCATCCAAAGTTCCCCATCCTTCTGGTTTGTCTTCCCCAAAGCACCATGAAAAGTACTTCCTTCTTCCTCCTTACATCTGTTAGTCACGGGATTAGATAGAATGTACAGGAATATATTCTAGCTATTTTAAACAGAAAGGGATATTCAAGGACATTAAGAAGTTCACAGAATCTCCCAGAACATGAGAGAACCAGGCTTGGAGGACCAATACCCAAATGACATGACAGAACTCCACCAGAGAAACATCACAGTCTCTACCACTGATTCTAAAGTGCGGCATGGACCTTCTTATTAGAGCCGGTGCATTAAGGTCTAGACTGGGTCATGCATGCATCTTTACTTCCTTAGCCTCCAGTTCAAAGTTTGGTGCACATGGATTGGACTGGAGGAATGTGACTGCAGGGAAGGTTGTGAAAGTGAGGTTTGGCTTCTAATCAATAGGAAAGACTCACCAAACATATGATGAGTATTCAAAGGTTCTGTGCAGCCAGTAAGAATAACAAAAGTGTACTACTCTACTCCGGTTAGCCTCTCAACTCCTACTGATCCGAAGTAATTCACACTGAAGTGTGGGTGACTGATGATTTTCCTCTTTGAGAGTTGGCTGTTAAAAAGAGAAGCTCTGACCGGCTGGCATGGCTCAGTGATTGAGCGTCGACCTATGAACCGAGGAGGTCACTGTTCAATTCCCATTTTGATCCCCAGTAGGGGGCATGCAGGAGGCAGCCAATCAATGATTCTCTCTTATCTTTGATGTTTCAATCTATCTTTCCCTCTTCCTCTCTGAAATCAATAAAAATATATTTTTAAAAATAATGTTTTTAAAAAAGAGAAGCTTAGTTGGTATATAATTAAGAAGCTCAATTAAATTTTATGAACATTATTTTAGAACCTTAAACTACTACATTTTTTCAAGTTGTTTTCTCTTTCTCTCATTTGATAAAATTAAAGTCTACAGAAATAAGATGATCAAATTTGTGTTTAAAATAAATTGCTCTGGCTGGTGGGTAGAAGATAAATTTGAAGAGATTCAACACTAGAGACCTGGTGAATGTAAGCTGTTGGCAGCCATCCAGCCAAGAAATTTTGAGGGTCTGAGCTCTGGCAGTGGTTTTAGAAATGGAAAGGAAGGGACTTGGTTAATAAATAATGTCAGCTTGGTCTTAAAGAATGATTAGGAGTCAACCAGGCAGAGAAGTGAAACAAGGACATTCCTAGGCAGGTGTAGAGGCAGGGAGGTGTGGAAAAGCAAGAAATGTTCTCAGAGTGGAGGATCATTCAGTGTGACTACAACATAGGACCACTTCAGTGGACTGTCAAAGGAAAACCAGAGCTGGGAAGTAAAGTGGTATAAACAGATTTTATTTAGGAACTATTGCAATAGGGGAAAAGAGACCTCAGTGGAGAACTGGGCTCAATTTGGACTGTTGAATGAAAAATAATATCAACTAGCTTTGTCAACAAAAATTATTTGGGGAAAAAGAAAGGGTTGCAACCCAGTGCACACAAATACAATAAGCCACGTGTATATTCTGGTCTGTGCGCCAAGATGAAGGGGTATTTATAGAAGGGAAAAGGAAGTTAAGGGAAGGGGAAGTCAGAACCATAAAGCTTTATTATAACTATAAAATTCTTCCTGTAGGGTGTGCTCACGAGTAGGGTTTCCACAGTTATCTAGAATGTGAGAACTTCCATAGCCTTAACTCCTCCCATAGACCCCTTTACTGATTGTATTTGCTTCAAGTTCCAGTTAGTCTTTATCAGGACTATAAGGGAAAGTAGGGATTTACAGGCAAGGAGGGGGTGGGGTGGGGGTTGTGTGGGTGATTGGTGTTGTCTGTCAGTGAATGGAAAATTACTAAGGGAGTAGGATAATTCTTGCTAAACTGACCTACTAGGATTTTTGCTGATTATAGGCCAGGGTAATCAGGTATATCACCTAAGAGATAGTGGCAGATGAAGAATTTGGCCCAATATCAAGGGTGGGCAATTCTCTCTAAACTGACTTAGCAGGATTCTTGCTAAAACTGGGCAAAGCAGGCCTACAAAGACAGACACTGAAGCCCAAGGTCAAGGCCTAGTTGAGAAGAAGTCTTAGAGGAGTCTGACCAAATTTTGGTCAAGGAAAGCATCTTTGTCAGGATAAAACAAAAGGAAAAACTGTCTGATTAGTCAAAATTCAATTCATGAAGGCTCTTCTATTTTATGCTTAGGAGTTTGGTCTCTTTGGTAGCTTATGCTTGCATACTATCCAGACCCACCTTTTTCTCTTTTGTAAGAAAGAGACTCTGAACTCCATAGAGTGCAAAAAAATCAAGGAGTCATTGACAGAAGGGCCACAGCCCCTCCAGAAATATTCAGAACTATTATTAAGAATTCTCACACTGAGCCCTAGCCAGCTTGGCTCAGTGGCTAGAGCGTTGGCCTGTGGACTGAAGGGCCACAGGTTTGATTCCAGTCAAGGGCATATGCCTGGTTTTCGGGCTCGATCCCCAGTGGGGGGCATACAGGAGGCAGCCAATCAATGGTTCTCTCTCATCATTGATGTTTCTATCTCTCTCTCCCTCTCCCTTCCTCTCTGAAATAAATAAAAATATATTTTTTTAAAAAAGAATTCTCACACTGGGAGGGCCCTTTGTGATCCTGCAAACATCATAGTCTAAATTATCACTCCATGCCGAAACCGGTTTGGCTCAGTGGATAGAGTGACGGCCTGCGGACTCAAGGGTCCCAGGTTGGATTCCGGTCAAGGGCATGTACCTTGGTTGCGGGCACATCCCCAGTAGGGGATGTTTCTCTCTCACCGATGTTTCTAACTCTCTATCCCTCTCTCTTCCTCTCTGTAAAAAATCAATAAAATATATTAAAAAAAATAAATTACCACTCCCTGTTTTCTGAATACAGGATGCTCTTCAAGTCCCTAATTTCATTGCATTGACTGAGGCTTTAGTGAGTCTGTTGTCGGAAAAGGAAGCATTTACTCCTCAAGTACAGGAAATCATCAAACAATTAACTTCCCTGAGCTCGTGCAACCTGGGTTAAAGGCCTCAGTATGATTGTCTTTGCTTCATATCAGGCTATTGAGGAAATGTTTTGTAGGTCAGAATCTTGGCTTTGATGTGTTGTTTTGAGTCAATGGAGTCAGCTGTGAGACCTCAAACAGTGATAACTATCTATAGTAAAAAGTGAATATAGCAGTCAGAGGTCTGCCCCGGGGAAGGGAAGTTTTCAGAGGAGCAGAGAGTTTTTTCTAAAATACATTGTAATTTGGATATTCAGGGGGTGGGAAGGGCCACTTATGCAGACCAGAAAGAAACTAGTGTGGGAAGAAAGGGAAAGGAAAATAGTAATTACATTTTGTGGCCAGGGAAGACTACACCCTCGGAGGCAGAGAAGTCGATGTGTGTTGGACGCAAGGCCAGCCTTATGGGTAGGCGGAGGCAGTTGAGGGGCACTTGGAAAGATTTCCCTGACCCAGAATATGCCTCAGAGAGAAATGCCAAAGGAAAAACAGAAGCGCAAAATGAAGTGGGGATAACAGCAAGGATGAGCATCCATAATGTCAAAATATTTTCCAAGAAAGCATTTTGAATGGATTATTTTGCTAGCTGAGGAAAACAATATTCATATTCCAGGAAAATGTTATCTATTATTAAGAAGGTAGCAACAGATTATGATTACTATTATTTATTTTATTTATTTTTTAAAGTATATTTTTATTGATTTTAGAGAGGAAAGGAGATGGAGAGAGATATAGAAACATCAATGATGAGAGAGAACCGTTGATCGGCTGCCTCCTGCATGCCCCACACTGGGGATCAAGCCTGCAACCCAGGTATGTGCCCTGACCAGGAATTGAACCATGTCCTCCTGGCTCACAGGTCAAGGCTCGACCACTGAACCATGCTGGCTAAGCTATTATTATTTTTTAAATGAAGAAGGCAATGGGATCTAAGGGCACAGGCCTAAGATTAGACAAACTGACCAGTGGGGAGCTTGCAAGAGGCAGCCAATAAATGATTCTCTCTCATCATTGATGTTTCTATCTCTCTCTCCCTCTCCCTCACTCTCTGAAATCAATTTTTAAAAAAAGATTAGACAAACGAACAGTGTCACTTTCGATAAGTTACTTAACTTCTCCTGTACCACTTTTCTCATCTGAACTGGAGGACTGATGGCTCATCCATTACAAAGTATTTGCTGAACAATGTAGGGAAGGAAAACAATTATTATTTTCCCTTTACCCATCTTTGGTTCATTGGCTGAAGCTCTATAAAATAGACTGACAAAAGGCAGATTAACAAGAAAAAAACCAAGCAGAAGTTTATAACATGTGCATCGTACTTATACATGGGAGCACTCAGAGATGAGTAACTCAAAGGGGCAGTTAGAACTTGGGCTTATATAATTATACTAGAGGCCTGATGCACGAAATTCATGCAAGGGTCTTGGCCCTCGCAGCCACGGCGGCTTGCCTCAGTCCTCACAGCCGTGACTTCATCTGGAAAGTTGTCCAGCTGTCTGGTCTAGTTAACATATTACGCTTTTATTATTATAGACTAGAGGCCTGGTGTACAAAATTCATGTGGGGGCGGGGGGGTCACTCAGCGTGACCTGCACCCTCTCCAATCCAGGAGCCCTCAGGGGATATCCTACTGATGGCTTTGGCCCACTCTGGGCCTAAGCTGAAGTCTGGCCTCCCTCTGCAGGAGGCAACCAGGCTGATCAGGGGAAGGCACCGCCCCCATAACCCTGCTGCTGCTGCCACTGCTGGCCGCCACAGCTGCCAAGGTGTTTTCATCAACACGGACTCCAGTCCCTTCACCATGAAAAAAATGACAACTTTCTTTAGGCATTTTTAAAAATATATATTTTTATTGATTTTTTACAGAGAGGAAGGGAGAGGGACAGAGAATTAGAAATATCAATGAGAGCCCTAACCAGTTTGGCTCAGTGGATAGAGCGTCGGCCTGTGGACTGAAGGGTCCCAGGTTCGATTCCTGTCAAGGGCACGTACCTTGGTTGCGGGCACATCCCCAGTGGGGAGTGTGCAGGAGGCAGCTGATCAATGTTTCTCTCTCATTGATGTTTCTAACTCTCTATCACTCTCCCTTCCTCTCTGTAAAAAATCAATAAAATATATTAAAAAAGAAATATCGATGAGCGAGATCAGCTGCCTCCTGCACACCTCCTATTGGGGATGTGCTTGCAACCAAGGCACATGCCCTTGACCGGAATCGAACCTGGGACCTTTCAGTCTGCAGGCTGATGCTCTATCCATTGAGCCAAATCAGTTAGGGCTCTTTAGGCATTTTTAAGATGTCTCTTTCATAGGAAATGACCTTTCCTTCTTCCTTTTTTCCTTCCTTTTTTTCCTTCCTTTCTCCCTTCCTCCCTCCCTCCCTCCCTCCCTTTCTTTCTTTCTTTTTTTCTTTCTTTCTTTCTTTCTTTCTTTCTTTCTTTCTTTCTTTCTTTCTTTCTTTCTTTCTTTCTTTCTTTCCTTCCTTCCTTCCTTCCTTCCTTCCTTCCTTCCTTCCTTTCTTTCTTTCTTTCTTTCTTTCTTTCTTTCTTTCTTTCTTTCTTTCTTTCTTTCTTTCTTTTTTTCTTTCTTTCTTTCTTTCCTCACCTGAGGATATTTTTCCATTGATTTTTAGAGAGTGTGGAAGAGAGAGGGAAAGACAGAGAGAAACATCAATGTGAGAGGGACACTTTGATTGGTTGCCTCCTGCATGAGCCCTGACCTGGGCCCTGGCCAGGGAGGAGCCTGCAACCTAGGTACATACCTTTGACCAGAATCAAACCCGGACCCTGCGATTGGCAGGCCGAGGCTCTATCCACTGAGCCAAACTGGCTAGGGCAGGATATGACATTTCTTAGCCCCTCCAACAGTGGACCTTCATTTTTTTCTCCAGGAGTGTGGGAAAAACCCTAGATCACCTTCTTGGATTCTTATTTCCCAAGTTACCAAGAACATTACCAGTGGTGTACGGGGAGCTTAGCCAATGAGCAGTCAGAAAAGGTATTTCCTGTGCAGCTCACACACAGAGGTGGGACTGCCGGTGCACACAGCTGGCAGGCCCTGTTCTCTGTGGGCCTGCGCCATCTGTGGCTTGCCTCACCACACACGCAGTCCCCTCCCGCCCACATGCGTGCGCAGCCTCCTCCTGAGCGGTCGTGACGTTACGGCGCCCTGGTTAATTTGCATATTACCTCTTTATAGATAGATAGATAGATAGATAGATAGATAGATAGATAGATGATAGATAGATAGATAGATAGCATCTTAACAAAAGAATGATACATTTTTAGAGAGGGAAATGGCCTTGAATTCCCAGGGTGGCAAATTGTGGGTAGGCCACCATATGGGGGAACTAATGGAAGATAAGGACTAGTTAGTAAAATGTGTTATGTAGATTCTTCTGGTGCATCTGGGCTCATAAGGGTCGGAGAGTTGTCTCTGGTAATTAACTGTTGTCCTTCTTGGTAGAGAGGGAGGGGAAATACTTTTACTAACTTACAACTAGCATGTAGGCAAGTAGGTGGAGGGCAGAGGGCTTTCCTTGTATCAGCTTCCTATGCATTACATAGAATTGTAACTTTGATCTTGCTAGACTTTCCCTATTGAGTCTCTTATTTAATAGCTTTGATGAAGTAAGTCACCATATGGAAAGGTCCATGTGGCAAGGAACTCAGGACAGCAGGGGAGGCTCTGAGGCCTTCAGTCCAACAACCTGCAAGGAACTGGATGCTGCCAACAGTGATGTGAACTTGGAAGAAGATCCTTCTCCAGTCAGACCTCAGATGAGAGCCCAGTCCTGGCTGACTCCTGATCACAGCCTTGTGAAAAGTCCTGAAGCAGAAAACTGAGCTAAGCTATGACCCAGAGAAACTATGATATAATAAACTAGTGTCCTGGTGCACAGATTCGTGCACGTTGAAAGGAAATTAATTAGAAGATGGCCGGTGGAGTGGGATTGGGCAAGACAGGCCAGACACACTCTGGAGCCAACCTCCCACGGTCCTTCCCCGGCCAGCCGCACCTGGGGTGGTGCGGTAGCTCAAAGGGAGTCTGCGGAGTGAGCGGGGTCCCTCTGGAAGGTGGGGTCCCTCAGCCTGGACTGCAGGGATCGGGCCGAAACTAGCTCTCTGACATCCCCTGAAGGGTCCCAGATTGCGAGAGGGCGATTCTCGGGTGACGCACCCCGGAATCGGGCTCCCTCCTCTCTGGTTCCAGGTGCATCACCTGAGAACCGCCGCTGCCAAGTCACCACAGCTCAGCAGTTCCTGTGTTGAGTGTCTACCCCCTGGTGGTCAGTGCACATCATAGCTATTGGTCAGACGGTCAAATGGTCACTTAGCCTTTTATATATAGAGATAAATAGCCCTGGCCAGTATGTTTTAGTGGTTAGAGCATTGGCCTATACACCAAAGGGTCTCAGGTTTAATTCCCAGTCAAGGGCATGTACCTGGGTTGTAACCAGTCAATGTGTCTCTCTCTCATGGATTTTTTCCCCCTTCTCTTTCTCTCTTTCTTTTCCTCCCTCTCCCTTTTCCTCCCTCCCTTTCACTCTCTAAAAATCAGTGGGAAAAAATATCCTTGGGGGAGGATTAAAAGAAATAATAATTAATTAATTAATAATGTTTTAAGTTACTCAGTTTATGGTTATCATACCTAATAAAATGGTAATATGCAAATTACCATCACTCCGCTACGCCCACGATTGGGCTGGCTGGAGGCGCGGGGGGCGGGACTCAGGGTGGCCGATTGGCTGGCGAGTCCCCGACCCCCGCTCCTCCCGCCGGCTTAAATGGCCGGCGCTGCTTAGGCCTGCGCTGCGGAAGACGCTGGTGGCGGAACTCGGGGTGGCCGATTGCGTGGCTGCCAGCACCAGTTTTCCGCCAGCAGCAGTTTTCCTCTGCCTACCCGCCTGATCGGAGCGCCTCCCGATCGGAGTTCCTCTCGGGGTGGCCGATCATGCTGGTGGGAGGCGCTCTGATCGGCGGGTGGCCAGAGGAAAACTGCTGCTGGCGGATAACTGGTGCCGGCAGCCAGGTGAAGGAAAAGTCTATTGCACGAAACTTCATGCAATGGGCTCCTAGTATTATTATACAACTAGAGGCATGGTGCATGAAATTCATGCACTTGGGGGGGGGTGTCTCTCAGCCCAGCCTGCGCCCTCTCCTTGGTGGGGAGCGGGCCTAAAGCGTCAGTTGGATATTCTTAGCACTGCCACAGAGGCGGGAAAGGCTGCAGCACTTGCCAGCTGTGAGCCCAGCTTCTGGCTGAGCAGCACTCCCCCTGTGGGAGTACATTGACCATCAGGGGGCAGCTCCTGTGTTGAGAGTCTGACCCCTGGTGGTCAGTGCACATCATAGCGACCGGTCGTTCTGCCGTTCGGTAGATTTGCATATTAGCCTTTTATTTTTTATTTTTTTTAACAATATATTTTATTGATTTTTTACAGAGAGGAAAGGAGAGGGACAGAGAGCTAGAAACATCGACGAGAGAGAAACATCAACCTGCTGCCTCCTGCACACCCCCTTCCAGGGATGTGCCCGCAACCAATGTACATGCCCTTGACCGGAATCGAACCCAGGACCTTTCAGTCCACAGACCGACGCTCTATTCACTGAGCCAAACCGGTTTTGGCTAGCCTTTTATTATATAGGATAATAGATAACTAATAAAACTGAGGTGTAGGGAATATCACATTTCAATATTTTTCTTGATTAAAATAAATCTTTTGGGCTCTCACCTATTAGGGTTGGTAATTCAATCATGGTTATTTTTATAAGGCCCTACCTATTCTTCATAAAAAGCCTAAGGCAGTGATGGGCAACCTTTTGAGCTTGGTGTGTCAAACTTCGCCAAAAAACTGAGCATAACTCGGGTAGTGTGTCATTTTGAGGAAAAAACATTATTTCAAGATATTTATACTTTAAATAACATAAATGTATAATTGTTATATATAATTGTATTTAATAAACCCAAAACTAAATATTTAGTGCTGACACGCGTGTCAGAGGTTCGCCATCACTGGCCTAAGGTTTACATAAATAAGGAAAACTGATGTGGGGAATAGGTGTGTAGAGAATCCTCAATCCATTGATTTGTTGCTGGAACCCATATTGTCCCCATCTATTTAGTCTGCTCAATGGTGGCTGCTTCTTGCTAGCTGGTTTTCGCTCAGTGGATAGAGCATCGGCCTGTGAACTGAAGGGCCCCAGGTTCGATTCCAGTCAAGGGCACATGCCTGGGTTGCTGGTTCAATCCCCAGAAAGGGGGTGTGCAGGAGGCAGCCGATTAATGATTCTCTCTCATCGTTGTTGTTTCCATCTCTCTCTACCTTTCCCTCCTCTCTAAAATCAATACAAATATATTAAAAATAAAAAAGGTGTCTGCTTCTGCCCAAGTTAACATTGACTCCCTCTGTTCCAAGTTTGACAACTGCGACCTTCACTACAGAGAGAGAGTTACAGCTTAGGGCTCAGTCCCCAGATATACACGAAGCCACTGCCTATCAAAATTTCTGACTTCTAGGCCACTGTGAGGAAGCAGAGTGCAGAGCCCCACGGCTAGAGGACTTAGCATTCCATCTGCTACTTTGGGTAAACCATCTCTGCTCCAGCCCCCTCTCTCTTAAAACCGGAAGCTCTTCCCCTTTCGACCAATCCCACAAGTCTCTGAGAACCTAGATTTCAAAAACAACATTTTCTTAACTAGGCGTAGGAAGCCTAGACTGTACCAAACAGAACACAGGTAGCCCTGGCTACCCTCCCCTCTCTCACCTCCATAGTCCCTCCTCCCCCAGGAAGGGAGGAAAAATGATCTCTCATGCATTTGTTATGATTCTACAGCAACTGGAAGTCATTTGATTTGTCATTCAGGTTGCTAGCCACACAGTCAGTCAGGGCAAGATGAAAACACACATTCTATCATGAAGTTCTCATTATTGTGAAAGATTCTGTTTCCTTTGAAAAACAGTACTCCTCCTAGCTCTAAATTCTACGGGGGATTTTTCTGTGTAAGACATAAAAGGTCAGCAGTGCTAAGATTTGTAAGTTCTGGTTTACTTAAAGCCCAGATGTAAGTGAAATCCTGGTGCCAGTGATCCTGGGCATAGGCCCCAAATATGTTTGAGGTAAAGAGAGGGCTGATTTGCCGAAACCGGTTTGGCTCAATGGATAGAGAGTCGGCCTGCGGACTGAGGGGTCCCAGGTTCGATTCTGGTCAAGGGCATGTGCTTTGGTTGCAGGCACATCCCCAGTGAGAGGTGTGCAGGAGGCGGCTGATCGATGTTTCTAACTCTCTATCCCACTCCCTTCCTCTCTGTAAAAAAATCAATAAAATATATTTTTAAAAAAAGAGAGAGAGAGAGAGGGCTGATTAAGTGGTAGAAGTCACATTGTGGAGGGACTTGCAGGAACCATAAAGAAGATATATTAAAACGGAACCAAATGCAAACATTTATATTTCACAAGCCCTAAAAAATGATACTATTTACCACTATGGTCTTGGCTGTTAGGATTTTTGATGCTCTTTTTATTTTTTCCCTTTGAAATGCATCGGACAACATTCCAAATGATCTACTTAACCAAATCTGGGCTCTGCCACAGAGATGTGAATCCAGTTTTTCAGCAGTTCATAAAAAGTTGTTTTCTCTCTCTTTTTCTTCTGTCATCATCTCTGACAATGCTGTATTATACCTCCCACTCAAAAGCCGAGAAAGACAATCCAACTACTTCCTCCTCCGACATACTTACAGGAAAGAAAAGAAACAATTTTATCAACTCCAGCTGGGCAACACAAATGCCAGGAAGCTTTTCTTACATTTTGAATCCTGCGTGACTCTCACTGTAGGTGCTTTCCAACAAATTGGTTTTATTTTTCTTGAATTGTGTTCTTGCTGCAGAAACCTTCAATTGTCTAATACTGGAGGCATTTAATAATCTTTGCCAAGTTTAATTCCAAGTCTTTTGCTTGGAAGGTTTCAGTGACCCCGGAAGAAAGTTTTGTAAACCTCCTTGTTTTGTGCAACAGGAATTTGCTCAAGAAGTATTAGTCAGGCTTCTTCTAATAAAATGGATGGACTTGTTTTCTTTTATTTCAGAGTGGAAATGGAAGACAAACCAAAAAATATGACCTCACTCTTGCCCCGCCCCAGTTAAATCCACAGCATTGCAAGAAGCAGTGCTTGTCTCAGGAATGTATATGTAGCTCTGATAGCATCTAAGGTCACTTTAGCTGGTGAGTAGGCAAATTTTATTTTAAGAATTATGTGTTCATTTTAATATGTATTAAAAGAAGATAACATATAAAACCATTATTTTATGGATATTATTGTTTCATATTAGGCTGAATAATAACAAAAAAGTCCATGATAAATATGAAGTAAATGGTAATATAACTGGCATGCAAATATGACCAAATCCTGAAAGTAGTACGTAAATAATGGTGTATGAACAGCTGATATTTAAGAAAAGGGGACATATGTAATATTTTCAACAATAAAGATTTTTTAAAAACACAAAGAAACATTGTCCAATTAAAATAGCCCTGGCTGGGTGGCTCAGATGGTTGGAGAGTCATCCCTTATTTACACCAAAAGGTTGCAGGTTCAATCCCTGGTCAAGGTGTATAAGGCAGGCAACCGATTTCTCTCTCTCTCTGTCTCTCCATCTCTCTCCAAAATAAATAAAAAACAAGCATATTCCTGGTTGAGGATTAAAAAACATATACAAATACCTAGGCATTTGTCTTACGTCAGAACTGCTTGCAATCCCAGTATTGCTACCTAGCATCTGTTAGCTTTAGGCAAGTTCATAAACCTCTCTAAATCTCAGTGCCTTCATTTGTAATGTACAGTTAATCCTACCTTATAGCATTGTTGAAAGAAACCAAACTACAGGATTAATGCACAGTTTTATAACGAGCATAGTGTGGGCTCATTAAATGATAGACATCGTAATTTGATTCCTTCGGACTGTTTATTGTCATTTATCTTAAGTAAAATCTTGTAGCCACAAAGCAAGAAACCAGCTCTGCTGTCCAAAATTAGTGTTTAAAAAATACTGGTGCCCTTGAGAAATAGGGAATCTAATGAATAGGGCACTGTTTTAGGAATCAGGAGATCTGGCTTCCACCCTGGACTTCCTGCGGCAAGGGACTTAACTTACAAAGCAACCGTGAAAACAAGTCTTGTGCCTGAAAAAATAATCCATCTCACTCTTTGTCTTGATGTGTTTGATTATCAGGAGATTGTTTTCAGAATTAGGAGAATATGATTCAAGTTCAATTCAGGTCATCAAACATTGTTTTTCAAAACTTAATTTGTGCCAGGCGCTGTGCTAGTTCTTGGATAGAAAAATGAATAAGGCAAGGTCCCTGTGCTTTCATGAACTCATTCAATAAATGTTTATGGAGTACCTAGTAGGTATTGAAATGGTGAGTGGAATCAAACAAAAACAGTTACTTCCCTCATAGAACTTACTGTATAAGAACAGTTATGGACAGTGATAAAAGTTTAAGAACTAGCTCTCCAGCCCTAACTGGTTTGGCTTAGTGGATAGAGCATCGGCCTGCAGACTGAAGGGTCCCAGGTTCAATTCTGGTTAAGAGCATATGCCTGGGTTGCGGGCTCGATTCCCCAGCAGGGGGCATGCAGGAGGCAGCCGATCAATGATTGGTTCTCTCTCATCATTGATGTTTCTTTCTCTCTCTCCCTCTTCCTTCCTCTCTAAAATCAATAAAAATATATTTTTTTAAAAAGAACTAGCTCTCCAAAAATAAATCAAACAAGGTTTGTGTGTATTAATTTTACTAATAGAAAGGATGTGTAGCACAAATTTATAAATGATAATATATACTTTATTGTAAAATTGTTATAGCCTATTGATTCTCACAGAAGGATGTCACTGATTTTTGCAGAATTCTTGCATCCATGGCCAACAAATGGTTCCAATTGACAAAATGAATGTTTTTGACCTGACCATCAGTTGATATTTTCATTTAAGTTAAAGAGTAAGAGAAAAGTGAAAAGAAAAAAAAAAAAAGAAAGTCAGAACTTCACTTTTTTGTCAGTGATTGAGTGATTTATTGGGTGATTGAGGTAATAGTTTTTGAATACTGGAAGAAGAGATTCTCAATTTTTTGTACTATTCACACTTAAAATGCTACAGACACAACATATTTTAAATTAATTGGCATTATTAATATTTTTCTCCATGACTTTCTTAAGTCTGGACAATAAAAAGAAAAACAGTATCAATCTGTTATTTGTAGCTTTTTAAAATTTCTGTTACAAATACTCCCACTTTGGCCACTTTTAAGCTACGAATATGATTTCACTAAACATGGAGTTGAAAGTGATATACTAGTATAGCACATTATTATATAACTAGAGGCCCAGTGCACAAAATTTGTGCACGGGGGTGTGTGTCCCTCAGCCCAGCCTGCACCTTCTCCAATCTGGAACTCCTTGAGGGATGTCTGACTGCCCGTTTAGGCCCAATCCCAGTAGGACTGCTAGCTCCCAACTGCTTGCCTGCCTGCCTTCCTGATTGCCCCTAACTGCTTCTGTCTGCCAGTCTGATCACCCCCTAACCACTCCCCTGCCAGCCTGATTGATGCCTAACTCCTCCCCTGCCAGCCTGATTGCCCCTAACTGCCCTCCCCTACAGGCCTGGTCACCCCTAACTGCCCTCCCCTGCAGGCCTGGGTCCCCCCCAACTACCCTTCCCTGCAGGCCCAGTCGCCCCCAACTTCCCTCCTCTGCCGGCCTGGTCACCCCTAACTGCCCTTCCTTGCAGGCTTGATCGACCCCAACTGCCCTCCCTTGTAGGCCTGGTCCCTCCCAACTGTCCTCCCCTGCTGGTCATCTTGTGGTGGCCATCTTGTGTCCACATGGGGGCAGCCATCTTTGACCACATGGGGGCAGCCATCTTGTGTGTTGGAGTGATGGTTAATTTGCATATTACTCTTTTATTAGATAGGATATTTCACTAAAATAATGAAGAAGTTATGAGTTTTGAGTATTTTTTATTTTTGTATTTAACAATTTATTTCATTGTAAGTTGTAAGCTATATTAAACACTGAGGTCCAGTGCATGAAATTTGTACACTGGTAGGGTCCCTAGTGGCTGCTGGCTGGGTACTCCCTCCCTTTCCCCTGGCCACCCCCGCCCCCTGGTCGAACTCCTGGATGAACTCCCATTTGAGGAGACAATTTGCATACATCACTTTTATTATATAGGACTGTAAGTTTAATTAATTTAAATTTTATTAATGGTTGTTTATCAATTGCTCACAAAATTCCCAAAAATAAAACTATTTTTGTGAACTAGTATGAGCTGGCTTCAACACCGTTGGAAGTGTTATAAGATAATACCTTGAAATATTAATATTTGCACTTTTTCTTTTTTCTGTTCTCTTGTACTTAATCTTTTCCCTGTAATTCAGAGGTATCCATGTTGCCTTGAGAAGAAGTATGACCATTATAGAATGTTGGGAAGCACAAGAGACTTGGTTGGAAAGTTTGTAAGGAGGACATTCTGAGAAAAGGGAAGTGTGTGGAAGGCCACCTGCCCCGTTTATCGGAATTCCGACTTAGGGGAGACTTAGGGGAGTGTCGAAGGCAGCGCCTCTAATTATTCCTTGACCTTTCCAAACAAGCCTGTGCATGTGCAGACCCCCGGGTGTTTACTGGAATCCTTATGCTTAATCCTGGATGCCCTTGCCTAGAGGACAATGTAAACATATGTCCTCCCAAGATTACTCACCTACTGATTGTATCTCGGATAAAAACTGCAATAAAAGGCTAATGAGGCAGGCAACGGAGGCTGCCTAGCTGCTATCAGCCAGGTCGACCCTTAGCCCTCTCCCCGACAGTGCAACTGTGTTGCAGTAATCTGTTCTGTCAGAGTAATCTGTTCATCCGTCGTTCAGGGGCTGCTGGTCAGCCCCGGCAATAGAGGGAAATAAACAAAGGTTCTGATTATATGTGATAGATTGAACAGGAGTATTTACCACAGATTTCTCCTGAAACCCCAGTAAAGTGATCCCCCAAAGGCATAAACCAAGAAGGATCAAGAGAATGGGAGAGAAAGCAAGATAAAATTGGAAGAATGGAAGCAGATGAGTATGTGAGAACTAATATGCTAGTGTAAAAAAATCTCAAAACTCAACTTGCAGATGGGAAAGCTTCTCGACTTACCATGGGGTTATATTCTTTTTTTTTTTCTTTAATATATTTTATTGATTTTTTACAGAGAGGAAGAGAGAGGGATAGAGAGTTAGAAACATCGATGAGAGAGAAACATCGATCAGCTGCCTCTTGCACACCCCCTACTAGGGATGTGCCCGCAACCAAGGTACATGCCCTTGACCGGAATCGAACCTGGGACCCTTGAGTCCGCAGGCCGACGCTCTATCCACTGAGCCAAACCGGTTTCGGCCATGGGGTTATATTCTGATAAACGCATTGTAAGTTAAAAAGATTGTAAGTAAAAAATGCATTTCATATACCTAACCTACCAAACATCATGGCTTAGCCTAGCCCAGTGGTCGGCAAACTCATTAGTCAACAGAGCCAAATATCAACATTACAGCGATTGAAATTTCTTTTGAGAGCCAAATTTTTTTTTATTGATTTTTTTTTTACAGAGAGGAAGGGAGAGGGACAGAGAGTCAGAAACATCGATGAGAGAGAAACACCGATCAGCCACCTCCTGCACGCCCCCACTGGGGATGTGCCGGCAACCAAGGTACATGCCCTTGACCGGAATCGAACCCGAGACCCTTGAGTCCGCAGGCCGACGGAGAGCCAAATTTTTTAAACTTAAACTTCTTCTAACGCCACTTCTTCAAAATAGACTCGCCCAGGCCATGGTATTTTGTGAAAGAGCCACACTCAAGGGGCCAAAGAGCCGTATGTGGCTTGCGAGCCACAGTTTGCCGACCACAGGCCTAGCCTATCTTAACTGTGTTCAGAACACTTCCATTAGCCTACAGTGGGGCAAAATCTCACGGTCACTGCCCAGCATCAGGGAAGAGAGTATCATACTTACATTGCAAACCCAGGAAAAGATCAAAATTCAAAGTACAGTTTCTACTAAATGTGTATCACTTTCACACCATTGTAAAGTCCAAAAATCATAAGGTAAAACATCGTATATTGAGGACCGTCTGTAATAACAAGATGATTCATGCTGTGAGAACCCTAAACGTTCAGGAATTGGAATATAAAATTGAAGGAAATCTCTGAGGAAATAGAACCAAAAAACAAAACTGAAAATGTAAAAATATGGAAAATAGAAAACCTAAGAAAACTTAAGGCAGTTCAGCATCTAAATTATAAGAGTTTCAGAAAGAAGAATAGAGAAAACAGAGGGGAGAAGATGATCAAAGTAGTAATTCATGAAAATTTTCCACAACAGAAAGACATGACTTTCCAGAGTAAGAGAGCCCACTTAATGCTAGCACAATAGATTTAAAAAGACCCACCTGGGGAGTTTTATTTACTGGGATACAAAGAAGTTTCTAGCCCTGGTCAGTTTGGCTCAGTAGATAGAGCATTGGCCCTGGTACTGAAGAGATCTGGGGT
Organism: Cnephaeus nilssonii; assembly: GCF_951640355.1. Taxonomy (NCBI): domain Eukaryota; kingdom Metazoa; phylum Chordata; class Mammalia; order Chiroptera; family Vespertilionidae; genus Cnephaeus; species Cnephaeus nilssonii. Next base: position 59,840,687 of record NC_137078.1, on the reverse strand, counting down.
TTGATTACCATCAAGGGCACATGCCTTGGTTGCAGGCTTGATCCGCAGGCCAGCTGGGGTGCTTGCCGGAGGCAACCAATCAATGTCTCTCTCTCACATCAAGTTTTCTCTCTCTGCGTCTCTACCACTCCCTTCCACTTTTTCTAAAAATCAAAGGGAAAATATCCTCAGGTGAGGAGTAACAACAACAAAAAAATTTCTAGACATTTCCCAAGAGGAAAAAAAAAAGGCCACAAATAAAGAACTTGAATTTTAAAGGAATTGACTCTTCCAACAATGCTCTATGCAAGAAGACAATGGAGTAATGTCTGCAGAAATCCAAGGAAAATAGTTTAAACCTAGCCTGGCCGGTGTGGCTCAGGTTCGGTGTGGCTCAGGTTCGATTCCTGGTCAGAGCATATGCCGGGGTTTGAGGCTTGATCCCCAATAGAGGGTGTGCAGGAGGCAGCCGATCAATGATTCTCTCTCATCATGGTTGTTTCTATCTCTCTCTCCCTCTCCCTTCCTCTCTGTCTAAAAATCAATAAAAACAGCCCTAGCCAGTTTGGATCAGTGGATAGAGCATTGCCTGTGTATTGAAGGGTCCCGGGTTTGATTTCAGTAAAGGTCATGTACCTCAGCTGCAGGTTCCTCCCCTCCCCGGCCCTGGTCAGGGTGCGGGCAGGAGACAACTAATCAATGTGTTTCTTTCACATTGATATTTCTCTCTGTCTTTCCTTCTCTCTTCCACTCTCTAAAAATCAAAGGAAAAATATTATTGGGTGAGGATTTAAAAAAAAAGATAATTATGGAGAAAAACTAATATTAAAAATAAAAAAATCATATTTAAAAAAAAATAGTTTCAACTTTATTCAGCCAAACTTTCATTCAAGTGTGAGGCTAGAGTAAAGACATTTTCATATGTTCATGTTTTTAAAGACTATACCAAACATGTACCCTTTCTCAGGAATTGTTGGAATACGTGCTCCATAAGCAAGGATGCAAAACAAGGAAGAAAGATATAGAATTCAAAAAACAGGAGATCCAACAGAGGGAGAAGAAGGGACTCCCCAGGATGAGTATTAAAGAGATTCCAGGGGGTAATGGGGGAATAAGGACACATATGTAAAAATAATAATAATAATTATTATTATTATTTAAAAAATAAAAAATAAATAAAGAGATTCCAGAGAGATACCTGCACAACATTTCTAGAGAACAATGTGTTGGTGTTGGCACAAGGGAGCAGAGGACTCCACCAGGGGTATTGCCACAAAATAAATAAAAACTTTAAAAAAATCCGATGTATTTGGACATTATGAGAGGAAATTTATAATTCTGGAGAAATGTTTGGGGATAAATTAGTGATATAGAAAACTAAGCAAACAATAAAGACAACTATTAATTCCAGGAGAAACAAAAAATTGTGCAAGAAAGGAAGTATAGCCGAAACCGGTTTGGCTCTGTGGATAGAGCATCGGTCTGCGGACTGAAAGGTCCCAGGTTCGATTCCGGTCAAGGGCATGTACGTTGGTTGCGGGCACATCCCCGGTACGGGGCGTGCAGGAGGCAGCTGGTCGATGTTTCTCTCTCATCAATGTTTCTAGCTTTCTATCCCTCTCCCTTCCTCTCTGTAAAAATTCAATAAAATATATTTTTTTAAAAAAAAAGAAAGAAAGAAAGGAAGTATAATCATTGTATACCTCATGGGCATGTTGACTTAGTCAAAAGTTATGGATAATGGAATTGTATAGGGAGAAATGGAGGAGGAAAAGAATGCATGTGAATGTGTGTGAGATGGGGTGTGGGGCAGGCAGTGTTGTTAAAAGCTTAGTTTTCACCCTCCATAGCAGGAAGCCAAAAGATACGAAACTGAGAGATCTTGAAATAGCAACAATATAAGGATGTTATTTAGGAAGACTGAGGCAAGTAGCAGAAGAATCTGAAGCTAATATAATAGGAAAAAATTGCTTTTCAGAAGCAGGAATTTATTTTTAAAAATTGTAAGTCATAGTATTTTGACTTTTAAATCTCTGTACAAAGATAAACTATGGTTTTAATAAAGGAGCAAGAAACAGCCAACATTCCCTCCCCCACAAATAATCTTTTGAAAATAAAGGGATGCAGAAAGGAAAGTGATAGTGGTGTGTAAGGGAAAGCTTCAACCCTAATGATTATTTATGCGGGACCAGAGAGCAGTAATTACTATCCCTGTTGCAAAAATAATCACACCCGTCAGTGTTTTAAAAGAAAACTATAGGGAATCATGGACGCTTAAGATACGGAACTCAATCTCATCTGGGGTTTGTGGAGGGTTTCTATACAGAAGCTTTTGGATCAGCCAAACAGAAAAATTATAAGCAGATAATTTCAACACAAGGAGGTAAATAGAAATGATAGAAGGGCTTAGAGCACATAGAAGGGCATTTAGCCCAGTCTGGATGGGAGGGAGGGAGGTGCTAGAGTAAAGAATGGCTAAAGATAAGCAGGAGGATAATGAAAGATGCAGAACAATCATCAAATGTTTCAGAAAGGTTTTGCACCTTTGCATGCATGAGTTGGAAGTTTCTAGATTTATGTTTTGACCCAACGATCAGAATCCTATCTGGTTTTAATATTTTTTAAAAAATATATATTTTATTGATTTTTTACAGAGAGGAAGGGAGAGGGATAGAGAGTTAGAAACATCGATGAGAGAGAAACATCGATCAGCTGCCTCCTGCACACTCCCCACTGGGGATGTGCCCGCAACCAAGGTACATGCCCTTGACCGGAATCAAACCCAAGACCCTTCAGTTTTCAGGCCGACACTCTATCCACTGAGCCAAACCGGTTAGGGCTGGTTTTAATATTTTTAATATCTCTTTACAGACCAAATAGTAATGTTTTTAAACAACTGTTATAGAAAAACCTTTATTTATTTGGGCCTTATTATATTTCTTTCAAGTTATATTCTTGTCTTACCCTGGAGATATAAGAAAGTAGGAGAAGGCAAGGGTATCGGGAAATAGTCACTCTAATTCGTAGTCATTTTTATAATTTTAGAGCACTTATCACAACTTCATTCACTTATTACATTAATTGAAATGAAACATATTTATTATTTACCAAGAAATGCTTAGTATTTTAATTTATAATTACCATACTTGAAAAAAAACTTGAAAATCATTCCATTAAGTGAAAAGAAGACAAAAATTATCTTTCTTTTGTACTTATAATTCAAAGTATATTCAAAATAATGTTTGTACAGCAGCTAAGCCTTTAATAAAACATTCAGAATGCAGTTTTATAAGCCTAACAAAAAGGCCACATTTTGTTTAATTATGTTGATAACCTTGAATCTTTATACTATTCTGATTGAACCAACAATTTACAGACACTGGACTACAGAAACAAGCTAAGCTAACTCTAGTCCTATTTCTAGCTATATTAGCCAGAGCGCTCTAGGTATCTTTCAGCCTGGCTTCTCAATCACACTCATCAGTCAGCAGCTCTGGCCCTTGTCGCCTCTTTCTGGCCATGTGTTCCATTGCTTCCTGGATTTGAGGTTGAAATCTCAAACCCACCTCTAGTCAGTTGAATAATTAAGCCCCCTGAGCAGTGGAGAAGAGATTTTATTCTGTTCAATCAAGTTTGTTTGAAGATATTCTTTTTTTTTTTAATTTCTTTATTGATTAAGGTGTCACATATTTGTCCTCATCCCCCCATTCCCATCCCACACCCCTCCCCACGGATTCCCCCACCCCCCTGTTGTCCTTAACCATTGGTTAGGCTCGTATGCATGCACACAAGTCCTTTGGTTGATCTCTCCACCCTCCCCTACCCTCCCTCTGAGGCCCGACAGTCCGATCGATGCCTCCTTGTTTCTGGGTCTGTTCTTGTTCATCAGTCTATGTTGTTCATCGTTTCCCCTAGATGAGTGAGATCATGTGTTACTAGAAATATACTTATAAGAACCGAATGTGAGACGAGCAATAATAGTTATGCTGTCAGGCAAATGAATCAGTCTGTAGTGAGTTTCTTTCTGGACCAACAGTTCTTCTGAGACCCAATTTCAATGTCCACCAGTTCCTTATGTGTACATGTCAGCACTGACTTTTCAGTTCTGGATGGTGGACAAATGGTGGTAATGCAGGTCCGTCTCCCTCTGGTTTGGTCTCGCCCGGACCCAGGGGCGCGGCCTCACCTGGACCCAGGGGCACGCGGCCTCACCTGGACCCAGGATCCAGCTTCACCCGGACCCAGGGGTGCGTGGCCTCTCCCGGACTCAGGGGCGCGCGGCCTCACCTGGACCCGGGACCCAGCCTCACCCGGACCCAGGGGCGTGTGGCCTGAAGATATTCTTTAGGGTCTGGGAAAATACAGTCCATGAACAGTTCTCTATGTGGTGGAATTATTAGTGACTTTTATTCTTTTTTTAGTTATTTAACTTTTTCTCTAATAAACATGGGAAGAAACAAGGGTAACATACCAAATCTGTAGGCCTCTGCCCTTTATATCATCTTCAACAAGAGCTGTTCAACTTTCCAGCGTTTTATTTTTCTGACTTTCATGGTAATATGTTAACAAAGGACTCGGCAAAATCAAGCAAACAGGGCTTTTAATTCACATGTACACTCTGTATTTCATTTAATTCTCAAAACACCCCAGCAAGGCTGATCAATCATCTTTTAAAATTCTACTTGAGCTATTAGAGTATGGAAAGCAACAAAATATTGACTGATTGAGCTTCTTTTATAAAGCTAGTTGGCTTTATATCTGGGACTAGAATTCAAGGTCAAAAGTAATTATGGTGCAAATTGTCTGGAAATTCAAGTGGTAGTTTCTTGTGGTTAGCAAAGTGTAAGCCCCAAATTAGATTTTTCATATTCATTCAGCACATTCACATCTCTCCCTGAGCCTGCTGGAGTCACCAGCACCACACTGCCCTACCTGAGGATTAATTGTTCCAACCCTGATGCCTTGGTGATCCTTTTTTTACTTTAAAAATTGGGATTTTTAATCTAACAAAAGATATTTTATTGATATGCATGAATTAATTTACAGGGAAAATCTTCCAGAGACATAAAAGTTAAAATCCAATAAAGGAATGACCTTTGTTATGAAAAAAAAAAAAAGAAATCAGGTCTTTTCTGGAAAATCTGGGACATCGAATCATGAGGTGTAATGTGCTTCCCCCTGGGGACATAGGCCACTTTCAATATTTGCCAAAGCATTAGATCATCCAGGCACTGGCAAACATTTCTAAGCTTTAATAACTGAGTTGCTTCAATGTGTTTTGGTAAAAGTTTAAAACTTCTCTGGCACCATTTTATCGAACACATGCCTTTGATTATATAACATATCTTCCTTAGGATATTACTGAGAGAATAACCATCTACTTAACAATTTCTAACTGTGCCTGTAGTATGTGTACAGTGAGCACAATTGTTATGTTGTAAAACTGCAATGATGAGAGCTCTGGAAGAGGATTTGGGGAAATAGGAGGAATTTGTAATCTGAATAGGACATGACTTAATTATTCAACTGACTAGAAGTATGTCAATCTTTGATTCTCAAATAAACTGAAAATCAGGGGTAAACTTTAGATAAAAAACAGAAACTCAGAGGTCAACTAAGGAGACAGGAATTAAAAAAATAGAGTTGAAACAAATTTGTTGTGGACTAATCAGAAAACACAGATACTTAAAAAAAAGAGAGAGAATAAAAACTATCTGAAACTCTAACCAGAGATAAGAATTATTAAAAATTTAAGATATATCCTTTTATACTTTATATGAATATATACATATGAATAATAAAAAGCTATACATTCTGTTTTATAACCTGCTTTTTAAAATTCATCAATATATCATAAACAGTCCTAGCCAGTTTGGCTCAGCAGATAGAGCATTGGCCTGTGGACCAAAGGGTCCTGGGTTCAATTCTGGTCAAGGGCACATGCCCAGATTGGGGGCTCGATCCCCAGTGTGGGGTGTGCAGGAGGCAGCCAATCCATGATTCTCTCTCATCGTGGATGTTTTGATCTCTCTCCCTCTTCCTTCCTCTCTGAAATAAAAAAAATATAAAAAATATATATATCATAAACATTGCTATATCAAATGAAAAAATAAAATATGCTAGTTACTACATAGTATCTTATTAGATTAATTTATTAAAATTTGCATAACATCTTTATTTGGTTTATTTATGGATTTTGACATTTATAAACATTAAAATGATAGACATTCTTATAATCAAAATCTTTGGAATTCTTTGTCTGTCCCTGAAGAGAAACTCTGGGAAGTAGAATTGGAAGGTGTATTGGTTAAGATTCTTTGGTTGCAAGCAACAGAAACCCAACTAGAACTAGCTTTAAGGAAAAAGGGAGAATTTATTGACTCACATTTATTCAATAATTTTAAAAAATGATTAGAGCTTTTGTTCATTGGAAACTATAAAGATGTGTTTATTTTCCAGGTTGGAGCACAGATATACTCAAAGATATGCTTGTTTTTTTTACAGTTCCCACCTCAGATAGTTCCTCTTTTACATACTCTGATCAATACTCGGCTAAATAATAAAGGGGAACCCTCTGTGATTTCCAGAGAACTCTCTATGTGCAATAATCTCCTCTCTGGTATGCTGCCCTGAGAACTCTAGCTGCCTTGTCTCCCATGACCCCATCTTCTCAACTCAGAGAGTTTATGAGGCTCTTCCTGGATTCCCCTCTTTGCAATAGAGTATGGAAACTCTCTCCAGACAGTAAAATGGAGTAATAATAGGACTTACTTTATTCTCTCTCTCTCTCAGGAATCAGTCTGTTCTCTTCTGTCTGATGTCTAATGTCTAAAAACCATTTTTTTCATATAATTTATCTGCGTTTTAAATTGTGGCCCCTGTCACTCCATTTTGGTCCAAACTTAAGTCTATATCTGAGGAGTATCTATCATGTGCCAGGCAACTGGGACTCCTGCTTTTGTAGAGCACACAACCAAACTACAGAAATCTTAGAAGTTGAGCTTGTTTCGGGGACAGCAGGATCTGAGAATAGAAATGCTACCAGATTTCAAGATCTCTGTTTCTCTCTGGGAATTGCCCTTAACCAAAGGGAGGCGCCTCCCTCGGGTAATGCCTCCTCCTTGGGAGCAGCCTGCATCCAAAGACTGAGGAGTGAGGGTTACCGGGGCCTAACCTTTTGCCTTGATTCAAGACGTATCTGAAGGGCCATCCCAGCTTTAGATCAGTTGAGGCGTCTGGGGGACTTGAGAAGGTCTGACTCTTGGCAGGTCTGAAGAACATGGTTGAGTTTATTATTTTTATTCTGGAAGAAATGGAAAGAGATTAATATGCAGTGAAATCATATAAGACTTTCAATTAAGGAAGAACAACCACCTGGCACGATGACCCCTCTCTAGGACTCTAAAGATTTTTATCAAGTGCTTGAGTACAAGTGAGTCTTTTGTGAAGGAATGAAGACACTGGGCTTCCTTCCCCTCCCAGGATGGCCTAGGATAGAATGGAACTGTAGCATATTTAGGGGTTTAGAGACATAATCTGAGGAAATAAGTTCTAGAATTTTGCAGAAACAGTGATAGGACTATAAACTCTACAGGTTATAAGGTTTAACCAGTGAATATATGGATGTATCTGTAAGCAGCAAATAACTTTTTAGTTCCATTTGAGGAACTAACAGTAAAACTAATAAATGCCCCCTCCCCCCGCCCTCAAATCATCTACATATATAAAAGCCTAAGCAACCAAACAACCGAACAACCTGTCAAATGGTCGCTATGATGCGCACTGACCACCAGAGGGCAGACGCTCAATGTAAGAGCTGCTCCCTGGTGATCAGTGCGCTCCCACATTGGGAACGCTACTCAGCTGACCGACAGGCACTAGATGCTGGGCTCATGGCTGGCAAGCACAACTGTGGCAGTGTAAGCCTCTCCCACCTCTGCAGCAGCACTTACCAAGTGGCGGTGGCCGCAGGCGCAGTGGGGCTGGGATGAGCGGGAGCAGTGTGGTGCCCGGCCCGGGCTAGGGCTCCTCCCTAGCCACTTGCCACTTCGTACAATACTACATCCCCCAAGGGGTCCTGGATTGCGAGAGGGCGCAGGTGAGGCTGAGGGGTCCCACCGTTGCATGAATCCATGCACTGGGCCTCTAGTAGTATAATAAAATAAGGTAAGTGTGGAGATACAAAGATCCCGGACAACTAATTACTATATTAAAGAAAAGATAGACTTTTATAAGTTATTACTTAGCTTTGTAACGCAGAGAAAAACTGAGGAAAGAATTAGACAGGTCTAAAGTTATAATAAAGAAATGAGACAGCAAGAAAAATTGGAAGTTCATTTTAAGGAAAATTTAAAAAATAAATTATATTCATCCATCTATCATAACAGATAAAAATCATCAAAATTCTAGCCTCCAATAAAAACATTTCCAAAAGTGTTTCTTTATGCTTTATTAATTAAAAAACAAACAAACAAAAAATCACAACACTTTCCCCACCTTAACTATCCATTGAAGAGGTACCTCTGCAAATGAATTTACAATTGTTGATTGTAAATCCAACCAAAAGATAGAAGAATGAATTAGATAATTCTTGGAGAATTATTTTTACCCTATTATTGGGGTTTTCTGATGGTGTAACCTGACTCTTAGAAGCACAAATCTGAACTGAAAAGAAAATAAATTAAGAGAGCCATCTACTGGCAGTTCATTGAAATCTGTTTTATTCATTTGGTTTCTATGCCAAATAGACTTCCATAAGTAGTACTGTGATCAACTTTCGGGATAAATTTAATTTGACCAACCTTCATGCTATACTTTGCATGAAAGAAGGTATCTTGAAACCCAGATAACCGTGTTTAGGAGTTGTTCTTTGAAATTTAGCCAACTTGGCTATCACACTAGGAATGATGATGACAGGTTATATGATATTTAGCAAAGTAAACATAATAAGAGCAGACAATATATGTCCAGATCTGGTCCATTAAGTATTTTGCCCCAAAGTCAAGCTGCTAATAAGTGTCAGAGCTTGGATTCAGACTCAAGAAATTTGACTGCAGTGTTCATACTCCTAACCATAACCAGATTTTTTAAAAATTAATTGAATTCATATTATGTAATCACTATTGTTAATGCTTATAGAGACACTAGGGCAAATTTGAAAAAGTTATATATAGTTAGGATGAAAATGCAAACATAGATATACTTTAGTATAAATAATGTGATAAGTTAATTAATATATGCAAAGGGTGCTCTGAGACCACAATAGAGAGGCACTTAGCTTAGCCTGATGAAGAAAGAAAGGGATTGTATCTTAGCTTGTTCGCCCAGTCACAGCACCAACTACACTAAAATATAATTATTTGTTTGCTTTTCTAGACTGCAAACTCCCTGAAGTCAGGGGCTATGTCTTCTTGCTCACTCCCCCACCCCTACCCCCCATCTTATATTGGACACTTACTAAATATTTGTTTAATGAATAAATGTGACCCAGTATTGAGAAAAAAATCTGAGACACAGAGTGATGAGAGATCAGCCTGAAGGAGTGTGCAAAGGCCATACCCAGAGGACTTTATATGCTCTATAAGGATCTGTTCTTTTGAACCATTATCCCCACATGATCTCACAGTTTTTCATAGTTTCAGAACTCACATAACTTTTGGTCTATCCCCAGAACTGTAGTGAAGTAATTCCGAATGCCTGCTTGGAGTATCTAACCAGGAAATACTAGAGGTATTTAAGAGTTAAGATATTAACATATTCAAAGGGGACACATTTTCTTCTCCATCACCAAATCTGTTCCTTTACCTGTATTTTTTTTTAAATTTAGATATAATTTACATATTATCAAATTCACTCTTTCAAAGTGTACAACTCAGTGTTTTAGTATGTTCACTGCATATATACAATATATGTACTAATATGCAGTATAGTAATAGTTTTAAATAAAAAATTTGGAAACAACTTAAATAGTTTATACAGGGAAATAACTAAGTAAATTATAACATGTCAATGAAATACAATGTAATCAATTAAAGAGGCAGAGATATTAACTGGAAAATGTTCAAAGCAAATTACCAAATCAAAATAATTAAGCTATAATATTTTATTATGTTTGCTATAACATACATTACTTACATACATATATGCTGAATATATGTATGTATGTATATAGGGAAATATATACACAAAAAATATTAACAAAAGGTTACCACTTGGTCTATAATAATGTCAAAAAAAAAAAAAGGTTACCACTTGGTAACCAGATTATGATTTTTACTTTATATTATTTTCTGGTTTTAATTTTTGCATTGATTAGAATGGTAATTTTTCTGATCTATTTTCAAAGTTCAATAAATTCTTTTTTCAACTGTCTAGTCCATTGTTTAACCTTCTCATTGAGTTTTTAATTTAATTAACTACTTTTTCTATTTCTAGAAATTCTGTCTGGACTTCTTCACAACTATCTGGTGTTTTATTTTTTAAAATATATTTTATTGATTTTTTACAGAGAGGAAGGGAGAGGGATAGAGAGTTAGAAACATCAATGAGAGAGAAACATTGATCAGCTGCCTCTTGCACACCCCCTACTGTGGATGTGCCTGCAACCAAGGTACATGCCCTTGACTGGAATCGAACCTGGGACCCTTGACTCCGCAGGCTGATGCTCTATCCACTGAGCCAAACCGGTCAGGGCACTATCTGGTTTTTTAAAACAATATGATTTTTCTCCTTTTATTTTATTTTTTATTTTTAAAATATATTTTTATTATTTTTTTACAGACATGAAGGGAGAAGCATAGAGAGTTAGAAACATCAATGAGAGAGAAACTTTGATCAGCTGCCTCCTGCATGCCCCCCACCCCCCTCCCCGGGATGTGCCTGCAACCAAGGTATATGCCCTTGACCGAAATTGAACCGGGGACCCTTTAGTCCACAGGCCGACACTCTATCCACTGAGCCAAACCGGTTAGGGCTCCTTTTATTTTTAAAATCACTTTAAACTTTAAAGATTCTTATCTCATAGGCCCTATTGAATAATTATATTTCCAGATATTTCTGGGTTTCTAAGTACTTATGTTTGCTATCTCACATGGTTAATTGTTTCCTCCTGTGTTTTTTAAATTGGATTGTGACCACATCTGAAACAATAGGAATTTTGTGGTGGCCTTACTTTAGGGTGACTTTTCAGCAAAGTTTTATAATTGTAGTAGATTCTTATTATTTGTGGATTCCATATTTGCAAATTCAGCTACTTGCTATAATTTGTTTATGACCTGCAAATCCATAGTCATGGCTCTTTCTCTGTCATTGGTGGACATGCTCATGCATGGACCTGTGGCAAATAGGAGTTCCCCGCTCATGGTCCCAGCAGAAGTCAAACAAGACCTTTCTGTTTCAGCTCTCAGTTGATAAACAAGTGTCCCTTTCGAGGTATACTTATTGCTATGTGTTTTTGTTGTTTGTTTTACATATTCTTGGGCTTTTTGTTGGAAAGGCCCCCAAGCTAGTGTTGAAGTGCTGTGTCTAGTGTTCCTCAGTGCCAGAGGCTGTGATGTGCCTTACAGAGAAAATGCTTGTGTTAGAAAAGCTTCATTCAAGGCCATGAATTATAGTATGTTGACCATGGGTTCAATGTTAATAAATCTACTAGAGGCCCAGTGCACGAAATTCGTGCGCGGGGGGAGGGGTGTCCCTCAGCCCAGCCTGCACCCTCTCCAATCTGGGACCCCTTGAGGGATGTCCGACTGCCCGTTTAGGCCAGATCCTACCAGGATCAGGCCTAAACGGGCAGTCGGACATCCCTCTCACAATCCAGGACTGCTGGCTCCTAACTGCTCGCCTGCCTGCCTTCCTGATTGCCCCTAACCACTTCTGCCTGCCAAACCTAGCAAAAATGATAAGATAGACTGGCAAACAGTCTGATCACCCCTTAACCACTCCCCTGCCAGCCTGATTGATGCCTAACTGCTCCCCTGCCAGCCTTTTTGCCCCTAACCGCCCTCCCCTGCAGGCCTGGTCACCCCTAAATGCCCTCCCCTGCAGGCCCAGTTGCCCCAACTTCCCTCCTCTACCGGCCTGGTCACCCCTCACTGCCCTCCCTTGCAGGCCTGGTCCCTCCCAACTGCCCTCCCCTGCTGGTCATCTTGTGGTGGCCATCTTGTGTCCACATGGGGGCAGCCATCTTTGACCACATGGGGGCAGCCATCTTTGTGTGTTGGAGTGATGGTCAATATGCATATCACTCTTTTATTAGATAGGATAATATCTAGCCCTAGCCGTTTTGGCTCAGTAGATAGAGCATCGGTCTGCGGACCAAACATCTGAGGTTCGATTCCAGTTTGGGGCACGTACTTTGGGCACAACCAGTCAATGTGTTTCTCTCACATCGATATTTCTCTCTGTCTTTCTCTCTCCCAATCTCTCTAAAAAATCAATGGAAAAATATACTCAGGTGAGGAGTAAAATAATAATAATAATAATAATAATAATAATAATAATAATAATAATTCTATGATATCTATTACATAGGTGTCTTTAAACAGAAATACACATAAACAAGGTTATACAGACAATGAAATAGTAAAGTCATGTTAATGCAGAGTAAGTGGTATGTGTGGAGAGTGAGGGGGTAGGTAGTTTCAGTGTTATTGTCCAAGTTGTGTGTGTGTGGTAGGGAGATGTTTTGGTTCTTCCATTCATTTTATATCAATTTCTCAATTTGAGGATTCCCTGCTATGCGTGGAGTATAACTCCAGACCTGAGTGAGGGCACACTCAAATTGCAAAATATGGAAATTGTAAAATTCCCCCACCCCTTCTTTTTTTCCTACCCAATTCTAGAATAACTCTTTCTTCCTTCCTTCCTTCCTTCCTTCCTTCCTTCCTTCCTTCCTTCCTTCCTTCCTTCCTTCCTTCCTTCCTTCCTTCCTTCCTTTCTCTCTCTCTCTCTCTCTCTTTCTTTCTTTCTTTTCTTCCTCCCTTCCTCCCTCCCTCCCTTCCTCCTTCCCTCCCTCCCTCTCCCCCTTCCTCCCTCTCTTCCTCCTTTCTTTCTTGTCTACTTTTCACTATATTTTTTCAATATATTTTGTAGTAAGAGAATGTGGAGGTTTTCTTATTCAAAATATTACCTGTTACATTTTTTCAATTATAGTTGACATTCAATATTATTTTATGTTAGTTTGGCTGCACACCTGTATTACTTTTATGACTAGAAAAACAGATCATCAAGAGTCCATATGTACACTTGACCACCCACTTGAGGAGAGATGTGCAACAAATACTTTAAGCACTATATTTTGCAAAACAGAAAATAAGCATTGTTATCCAAGGAACATAAAATAGAGGGAGAGCCTGGGATTTGGATTTAGACAATTCTAGATGCAAATTCTACTTCTCTCCCTTACACTTATGTGATCCTGAGCAAATCAGTGAACTTCTCTCAGCTTCATTTTCCCCAGCTCTACAATAAAGACAACGTGTAGAGCTGAGACTGGAATATATCAGGTATTTGCTAAGATGTAAATGACTAAGAGTTTAAAGCCCTAGCTCTCAAAGTGTGGTCTGCATCTTTGGGGATTTCCAAGACCCTCTCAAGAAGTTTGCAGTCAAAACTGTTTATAATAATTCTAAGATATCTGTCTTTTTTACTATGTTGACATTTGCACTGAAGTACTGTGATCTTCCCAGTTTTTGTGTTTCTATAGAGAAATAAAAAAGAATAAATATCAAGAAGAGTTCTCTTCTGAAAATGCCTTTTTTATTTCAAAATATATACATATAATGTTTTTATACTTTCATTTAAAGTTTTGTGATATCAAGATTTAATATTAATATCAACTTAATTGAAAGTTTGAGATCTTGCTTTTAGATCAACTGACAAACTGCCACTATTAGACTCTTTCCTCTTTCTCTAAAATCACTGAATTCTTGAGTCTCCAAATATCCAAAATAGTTAATTTTTTATTGTGCAAGAGAGAGGGAGAGAGAGAGAGGGGGGGGGGGGGGAGAGAGAGAGAGAGAGAGAGAGAAGACTATTTTTAGCCTTACAATCAATTTTCTAAAGTACAAATTTTCTAGATGTAATTTACTTACAGGATATTTTTTTCTTACATGATATTCTGAGAAGACTATTTTTAGATTCAGAAGAATCTGAAATTGGGCCAGATTGAAAGTTAGACTAATAGATGTAATGTTTATGAGCAGTGTTTAACTTCCTGTCTTTCCCTGGAAAGAGTGTAAGGTAGAAAAAAAAGAGCATTTAAAAAATTAATGTTTATGAATAGTTCATAATAACATGGGTATATGCTTTATGTTTTAATGACAAGTGAAAACAGCTGGATAAAAAATTATGCTGGTAAAATAATCACAACTCTGTCAAACAAAGGTATAAAAACTATACTTAGAAAAGGTATAAAAAAATACAGATCAAAATGTGAACAATGGTTGCCTTTAGATGGTGACATTTTGAATGATTCCTTTTTTTCTTACAGCTTTTCTCCCTTAAATACATTTGTTCTAAAAGGGGACATATATATATGTTAACGTAAAAAAAACAACACATTGAAACCTGTAAAGAATTTTTTGTGAGTTGATTTGAGCCAAACTGTCAACATATGCCGGGAAGCAGAACCTCAACGAATTGAGATAATGCTCCCCAGAATAGGGGGTTACATTTGTATGTATACATTGCAATCAAAGGAGGGACATAGGTGGGTTACATGAAATTCATTGGTGATAGATTAAGGAGGTGGGATAAAGCAAAGCGGTGGGAAACCCCTGAGATTTGATAAAAAGTAAAATGATGGACACATACTTAGGTGGGTGCAGGAACAATTAACATGATAATGAAGGAATTTGTGGTATCTGTCCTGGTGCCCACCACAATTGGTTGTGCCCCAGGGGCTCCAGAAAAAGGGAAGTTACAAGTTACCCAGACATTTCAAGGGTATGTTATCATAGATACAAAAAGACAGATAGGCTCAGTTAAGGTAAAAGTTGACCTTGTCAGTGAAGATACCGGCCAAGACGTAACTGCCCACCGTAACTGCGTTCAGTTAAAGTTTAATTTCAGACCATCCTTTGTGGTTCCTTTAGGTCTCTGAGTTTGCAAGACTGCCATGCAGGCCTCCCCTGGGCTTGTCAGGTCAGCATGTGGCCCTTTTTGTCCACATATAATACTTTCAACAATAAAGAATTATAAAAAACACACAACAAAATATTAATTCTGCCACCAGCACCAAGTAAGAGGAATCACTGTTTTATCTCCCCATGCCTTAGAGGTCACGCACATAATACACCCACAAAAATCATACTAAAAACACAAGAGTATCTTTCTCATTTTCTTTTCCTGGCTCTCAGCACTAACCCAGTGCAACTCCTCCCCCTAAACACCCGTTCTCATGACTAACATTGTCAGGCCTCAGGGAATGCTTTTCCACATCTCTTGCCCCACAAAGGCCACTGTGTTGGAATGCTGTAATGCTGGTGGCAACATCAAAGATAAACACTGCTTCAGGGTATGGAGAGGATTCGAGTGGCAAAGTGTTCAGATAGGAAAAAAGACTTTTTATCAAATCTTTTCTCACAGAAATTATGAATGCAATAGATTCTTGCATAGCAAAGAATCATTTTGCAATACAGCTAGGCATTCACTTTCTTGCTTTTGTTCCTCTTCCAACTTGGGGTTCCAAGGTACTTAGGAATTAGCATGGTATGTGCAGCCATTGTATGTGGTGACTGAGATAGGTATTTCTAACATGGCCTCCAAGGATTCCCACCTCCTTGTATGTGTGCCCTTGTGTCATCATCTCCCCTTGAGTGTGAGCTAGACTTGGTGAATTGTTTCTAGTGAGTGGAATACAGCAAAAGTAATGGGCTGTTAATTTCATGATGGGATTTTAAGACCGTGACTTCCTTCTTGCTAGCAGACTTTCTCTCTGGCTTTCTTGGCTCACATGCTCTGATGAAACAAGCTGCTATTGTTGAAGAGGCCCATGTGGCAAAGAACTGAGAGTGGCTATGGCCAACAGCCAGCGAGGAACTAAGGCCCTCAGTCCAACTGCAAATAACTGAATCCTGCCAACCACCGAGTGAACTTGAAAGCACATTCTTCCCCAGTCATGCCACAGAAGGCATGCCCACACCTTGGTTGCAGCCTTGTCAGAGACCAGGAGGCAGAGGACCCAACCATATCATGCCCAGATTCCTAAAAATTGTAAGATAATAAATGTTGTTTTTTAAAACCACTAAGAGATGGGTAGTCTGTTATACAAAACTAGAGGCCCGGTGGATGAAATTCGTGCACGGGGGTGTGTGTCCCTCAGCCCAGCCTGTACCCTCTCCAATCTGGGACCCTTGAGGGATGTCCGACTGCTCGTTTAGGCCCGATCCAGGTAGTCGGACATCCCTCTCACAATCCAGGACTGCTGGCTACCAACTGCTCGCCTTCCTGCCTTCCTGATTGCCCCTAACTGCTTCTGCCTGCCAGCCTGATCACCCTGTAACCACTCCCCTGCCAGCCTGATTAATGTCTAACTGCTCCCCTGCCAGCCTGATTGCCCCTAACTGACCTCCCCTGCAGGCCTGGTCACCCCTAACTGCCCTCCCCTGCTGGCTTGATTGCCCACAACTGCCCTCCCTTGCAGACCTGGTCCCTCCCAACTGCCCCCCCCCCCCTGCTGGCCATCTTGTGTCCACATGGGAGCAGCCATCTTTGACCACACGGGGCAGCCATCTTTGTGTTGGAGTGATGGTCAATTTGCATATTGTTCTTTTATTAGATAGGATATGTCACTAATCCAGTGGCTGCGAAACATTTTGCAATTTTAAATGTATATATTATTCTTAAATGTATAAAATATAGGTCTAAACATAAAAATATTTTTTATTTATCATAAAAACGTGATTAGTGATGTTCAGCATCTATTCATGTACTTATTGGCCAGCTGTATATA
Source organism: Cnephaeus nilssonii (assembly GCF_951640355.1). Taxonomy (NCBI): domain Eukaryota; kingdom Metazoa; phylum Chordata; class Mammalia; order Chiroptera; family Vespertilionidae; genus Cnephaeus; species Cnephaeus nilssonii. The sequence goes on along the minus strand of NC_137078.1, from coordinate 59,823,757 downwards.
TTCTTTGGAGAAATGTCTATTCAAGTCCATTCCCCATCTTTTAATTGGGTAGTTATCTTTTTGTTATTAATCTGTAAGTTCTTTATATATTCTGAATACTAGACTCTTTTCAGATATATATATTTACAAATATGTTTTCCTATTCTGTGGATTGTCTTTTCATTTTCTCCACAGTGTCCTTTGATGCATGAAAAGTTTTTAATTTTGATGAAGTCCAATTTATCTATGTTTTCATTTTTGCTGATGTTTTTGGTGTCATATCTGAGAAGCCATGGCCAAGTCCAGGTTATGGAGATTTACTTGTATGGTTTCTTCTAGTTTATCATTTTAACTTTTATACTTAAATCTTTGACCCATTTTTAGTTAGTTTTTGAATATGGTATGAGGTAGGCATCCAACTTTATTCTTTTGCATGTTGAAGAGACTATTCTTCTGCTATTGAATGGTCTTGGTTGCCATGCACTGCTTTTTTCTCCATTTTTTTATTGTGGTAAAATATAACATAAAATTTACTATTATAACCATTTTAAGTGTATAGTTTAGTAGCATTAAGTACATTCATATTGTTGTGCAACAATTACCACCATCCATCTCCAGAACTTATTTCATCTAACAACACTAAAACTCTATACCCATTAAATAATAATTCCCCATTTCCCTCAGCCCCCAGCCGCTGGCAACAACCATCCTACTGTCTGACTCTGTGCATGTGACTATTCTAGGTACTTCATGTAAGTGGAATCATATAGTATTTGTCTTTTTGTGACTTACTGATTTCACCGAGGATAATGTCCTCAAGATTCACCCATGTTGTAGCATGTGTCAGAATTTTTTATTTTTTAAAGGCTGAATAATATTCTATTATATCTATATACCATATTTTGCATACCCTTTCATCTGGTGATGACACTTGAGTTGCTGCCATCTTTGAGCTATTATGAATAATGCTGCTATGGCATGCATGTACAGCATGCACTGTTTTGTGTGTTTTTTTTCGGGAGAAAAAGTTTTCCCAGAAGCTCCCCAGCAGATTTCCCCTTACATCTTATTGCCTGGAATTATGTCACATGTTCATGCCTAAACCAAGAAAGTGGGCCACAGCCCTGCTGGGTAGCTCAGTTAGTTAGAGCATTGACCCCATATGCTAAGGTTGTGGGTTCGATCCCTAGTCAGGGCACATACAAGAATCAACCAATGAATGCGTGAATGGATGGAACAGTAAATAGTTGTTTCTCTCTCTCTCTCTGTCTCTCAAATCAATAAAATTTCAAAAATTATTTTTTTTTAAAAAGAAAGTGGGCCACAATGTTTGACTTAGAGTCTAAACTTTCGGCAAATGATAATTTATGCCATGTAGGGCTTGGGAAAGTATTTCTCCCCTGAAGCTCTTGGCTTTGAGGAGGAGGGTGCCTTGCATTTTAAGGGAAGTATGTGAGTGTTGTAAGCAAGTCAGTTACACTCTCTGCTGTCAAGATGAGTGAAAGCTGCACACACAGGTTAGGGTAAAACACGGATTTACATAGGATTTCTTTTTTGAAACCTTGAGGCCAGTGATAACTATCTCACATTCCTGTCATCCTCCATCACCATCTTTCTTTTTGTGTTCTCTCCTGTGCTTCCTTTCCCATGACCCAATCTCCCACTACTTTTCTCCCTTCAAATATTTCAGTTCCTTCTCTGATGCTCTTATTAGCTACATTCTGATTCTTCTCACAGAATTCTTGCTTCACTTCTTGGTCTTAAGGAATACCGACTCTTCTCTGAAGATTCTGTCCCCCTACAACTTTCTTGAATTTATGCTTTTTTGTCTTTTTGGTTTCATTTATTCATGAACACCACATCCACAGTCCACAGATGAGTTCAGCTCTCTCCTCATTATTTAGTGCTATATAATTCAGTAGTGCTTTGCTTTAATGTAAAAATCTGTTCCTTAAAGGATTTCATGACATTTGCATATATCATTCTCCACCCCACCTCATCTCTGTCACATTTTGGCTGGATGGTTACTAGCTCAGATTCCCACCAACCTGGTTCACAATCTTACCCTTGCCCATTTTTTCAACTGTCATCTAAAACTGATGACTCTCAATGCTAAATGCTCAGCTCAAATCTTCCTTTTAAACTCCAAATCTAATTGCCTCCTGGGCATAGCTATCTGTTATCTCCAAAGCTCTCTTAATTTAATATGTGGAAAGTTGAAAAACAGAAACCTGGGAGTCTCCCTTGATTCCTTCTCTCCCTCATATCTCTCTCTCTTTTTTTAAAATATATTTTTATTGATATCAGAAAGGAAGGGAGAGGGAGAGAGATAGAAACATCAGTGATGAGAGAGAATCATTGATTGGCTGCCTCCTGCACACCCCCTACTGGGGATTGAGCCCGCAACCTGGGCATGTGCCCTTGACTGGAATCGACCCTTGAGTCCATAAGCCAATGCTCTATCCACTGAGCCAAACCAGCCAGGGCCCTCATATCTCTTTTTTATTCTATTATCCTAATATCTCTAACCAGTTTATTTTTGCTTTTTCCTTATCACTATTCAGATATTCCTGAAAAAAGAAAAATCCACAACCTGAAATATAAAAATAATATCCCAACTGGTCTTTTCAGTCCAAGCCATTCTCCATAATATTGCAACGAGCAACCTAAAATGCAATCGAATTATGTCGTTCCCATTCCCTAAATGGTTCCCTTTATAGTCAGGTTAAAGTCCAAGATTTTTTATCATAGTATACAAGGCCCCTTTATGAAATAGCCTCAGTCTGTCTTTCCAGCCTTATATCGTACCACTCCCTCATTCTCATGCTCCAGTTATATAATGAGTTTATGGGCTATCTTAAACTAGTTGAACTTCCTTCTTCTGAAGCTGGTTAATAATTATTTTTGTCATTTAAGTGATCGCAGGATTTCCTCCTCTAGGATCCCTCAATTTGAGAGTAACTGACATTCCTTTTTCTCGTATTACCTGTCCATACCTCTATCATAACACTATATTGGGCGACCATACATATATTATCTAAATTCTTTTCATATTTCCAGGTTTTAGCACAGTGTTTAATAATACTAGCTGTGAATAGATACTGTGCTACATTTCAAGGCTAAGACTTATTTTGTAGCACTTGTGAAGTGTGACTATGAAAGGAAAAGGAGGATAGAATAATATTGCATTTAGGAGGGAAGCTGAGTTCACTGAAGATGCTTGCAAAATTATAGGAATCCTGTGAATGTTTGTAGGCTGAGGTAAAGGGGACAGTGGAGAGAGGGAGAGGTTGAATATACAGGAGAGGTGATAGAAATAAGGTCACTTGGAAAGGAGAAAAGGTTTCACCAAATTTTGCCTAAAATAATTTTTTAGTCTTGTAAAGTCTACAAGGTATTCACCTCATCAAGTTATTTCAAAATAATATCCTTAATTGAGTTCAATTTATCTCAAAGTAATATCCTTAATCAAGCATTCATTGTACACATTTACTTATTAAACAGAACCTTCATCTTTCCCTAGGTCCAGGAGGAAGATGGATAAGAAGTATACTAGCTAGGCCTCTGGCCAGGTAGCTCAGTTGGTTAGAGCAGCGTCCCTTACGCCAAGGTTGTGGTTCAATCTCTAGTCAGGGCACATAAAATAATCAACCAATGAATGTTTAAATAAGTGGAACAACAAATTGATGTTTCTCTCTCTCTCTCTTTCATTCTCTCTCTCTTAAATCAATCAATAAATTAAGAACGGAGTATACTAGGTAGAAGTTAAAGATTGAAATTTACTAACAAAAATGTAGAGCCTATCACAATCAATATGCTATTAGAGTGGCTAGCATGGTCTCAAAGTACAAGCATGGGATATGATGACATTTTAGAAAGGGCTTGACACTTAAGATAATTGTATGTAATATACATATGTGTTACCGGAAAGGGGACCTGGCCCTTCGCAGGTCTGCTTCGGACTGGCCCATAGTATGTGGGTTCTTGAGTTCTTGCAGGAAGGATTTGTGGGTTCTTGCCTTTGTGCAGGAAAGATTTCACAGTGCAAGTCCAGGTGACTTTGAGAGTATGTTTATTAAAGCCAGGGACAAGGAAACAAGGAAGGGCTTAGGATAAAAGAAGCAACAGGAGAGAGCCTAGGAGGGGCTGCTTTGGCTCACTGAGAAGTCAGGGAAAAGGGGTTCAGGGGGTTAACCCGGGACAGGCTGCTGCTGCCTATTGCTCCTCTGCTTTCAAGTCTAGGAGACGCATGCCTGTGAGGGAGGAAGGGTGGGGGGAAGGCATGGAGGGAGAGTGTGCTGGGTCCTTTATTTTGAGGGTTTTTAGAGGCTAGGAGTTCAGGGGAGGTCTGAGGAGATATCTCAATGGAATAGTCATCAGCTCCCAGGTGTGCCCTTTCAGACCCCTAGGGCAGGGGTCATTAGTAATTGAGGCTGGTCCTGGCATGGCCTACAAGGTTTTGCTGCTTTTCTGGGTCTGGAGCTGAGATATAATTGAGGCCTAGATATTTTTCTCTAGGGAGGTAAGGTCAGGGGCCTAAACCTCATGACCAGTGATATGCCAGAGGAGGAAAGGCCACCCTGAGGGCTAAGTCCCGCACCAGTTTTGCCTGTGGCTAAGCATCAGGGGTTTTCTAGCCTCATGATCTTCTGTATCTGGCTTTAAATTGCTTGGCCAGTTTATTCAGCTATTTGCCTCAGTTTTCCCATTTCACTTGCCAAGGAACTTTTCTAGCTTCTTATTGTCCTGCCTCATATACTAGTATATCTCTAACTCTATCTATCTATCTATCTATCTATCTATCTATCTATCTATCTATCTACAGCAGTAAATTGCTGTCTCATTATTTTTGAATGTCTGATTAATCAAATATTCTGGTTTTAATAGCTATTTTATTATATAATCTGAATTATTAATTTAAAAATAATAGCTTATGTTAAAACTACATAGCATGGATGAGAAGAGAGTTTCAGGGCTTCAGACATCACTGTGGACTCCCACAAACACTTAGGGAGTGCCAGTCACTCTGTACAAAGAACTGTGCTTAGAGCTAAGAGAGACACAGATGTTTAAGATGTGGCTCCTGCCTTTTAGAAGGTAAATGGGCTATTATAGAGTTCCAATTAACCAAATGCATCTGTGATTATTAAAAGTTGATATTACACATGTTACTTTCTATTTTCCATTCTGATAAAGCTCTTATATTCCTTTTATTTCCCTTTAAGTCTTTCCTAATGATCAAAACTATCTGTGCTTCAGAAACAGATTGTAGTGTCTAGGCAGGGTGCTTTGCCCTTAGCAGGTGTATTTGTTGAACTGAAATGAATATCTTGTCCAATGTTAACTCTTGTATGGCTGGGAATTGGCTGACTTGGAAATTCAAAGATACATCTAGAGGAGAGAATATGGCTAAGCACTGCAGCTGCAAAAATCTCTTTTAAAAACCTAAATTCTGTTACATAAATTATGTATTCTTTAAACTCTCTTCCACATTCATTTACCCAATTGATCACTGAAACTGCTCTAGAAATATGTGTATCAAATATTTAGCATATTTTTAAAGCTTCCTTAATAACACCCCTAATAAGTGGATGCAATTATGTATTTATTTACTATGAACACCTATGAATAGCTGAGAACCTAATTATAGCTGATCATTACTTCTGTATCATTCCAAAGGAAATGCTTTCTCTCTGTGTGTTATTGTGTTGGTGCACGAGCATGGAAGACAGCAGATTGTTTTCCAGGATCATAGATTTTAAATATTTACTTGCTAGTGCTGCATAATTTAGCACACTGGTGTTGGAAGGCAGTTTGTATGGTAGCTGATGCCATGTCAATGTTACAGAATATAATTTCCCTCTGTGACTTCTACATGAAGTTGTAAAAATGGAGACTATTCTAGTCTGTTTTAACCAATTAAAATTTGTTTTGCTATAAATCCATAGAAAACCATTGTTTGTTGCATGCACACACGTTTGTTTTATAATTACCATGTAGTTTATCTTGAGAATTCAAGCATTGTTTCTCATGTCTGTTAATGCACACTATCAAAAATAAAATAAATTCATTCTTGTAATCCTAGTCTTAATGAAAGTAACAAAAAGGTATCCACACAGCTTGTTAATGCGTGGTATGTGTTCTAAGAAATCAAAACAGAGTTCTGTGTTTTAAAATACGGAACTGTTACTGGATGGGGTGTGGACCTGGGACGGGTCTGCCTGGGGCCCGCTGGTAGTGTTCCTGACTTTGTGTAGAAAAGACTTCACAAAATGAGTCCACATGGCATTTGAGAGTATGTTTATTAAAGCTGAGGACAGTGAAACAAAGGGAGGGCTTAAGGTAGGAGAAGCAACGGGGAGAGGAAAAGTCAGAGAAAGGGGGCCTTGGAGACAGGCTCAGGGGGTTAGCCTAGGGGCTTAATCACAAGGAACAACAACAGCCTGTAATTATTGGAATCGAGAGTCCAGGTCAGTGGTCGGCAAACTCATTAGTCAACAGAGCGGCAAACCGTGGCTCGCGAGCCGCAGTTTGCCGACCACTGGCCTAGGTTGACCTGCCATTGCCCACTGCTCCGTAGTTGCAAGTCTTGTAAGGTCCCTTAGAGTTTAGGAGTAAAACAGCAAAGATGCAAGGCGTGGGCATGCTCTTGGGAGAGCTCGCTGTGGCGTCAGCTTCTTGGAGATTTCTTGACCTTTCTTTGGCCTGCTGGAATCCTAGGGGAGGTCTCAGGGGAGGGTCTTAACAGAATATTCATTTGCTTTTCAGGTGTCTTCATCAAAATGTGTGTGTAAAGGGGCCAGGGTTATTTTCTGGTCAGTTTTATTTTAAAGAACGTGATCGAAGGGGGATTGGGATTAAGGCTGGTCTGCCCTGGGACAGTATGTAATGTGTAAACCATTTGCTCCTAAGTGTATTTGGTTAGGAAAGATAAACCTTGTGATTTATTAACTAGCTGTAAATTGCTCAAATCATTTGGCATTGTCTAATTATTTTGTCTCAGTTTCCCTTATTCCACTTGTCAAGGAATTTCCATAGCTTCTTACTATCCTGCCTCAGAACCATAGGCTATCTATTCAGGCAAGAAACCAGTAATCTTGTTTGCTCAATCTAATAAATGTTCCATTTGTGATTTTGCTCCATCCTTTGAGTGATTAATTACTTGGCTTCCCTACTACATAACAAAAAATAAATTTTCTAGTTACCTGTTTTAGTGAGAATAATAAAAAAATAAGATAGTTCATATCATTTAACACATTAAAAATGGAAAAACATTTCAAATTTAATTTTGAACTTTTAAACTCTGCATTCTGAAAGGTTTTCTTTCCCATGTGGTTTCATAGTCATGTAATACAGCCTGTTACTTTTTTACTTCTAACCGTCATTACAACTTTCCATGCAATTCAGGAGCATCTCTGGTAGTCCTTGTTCCAACACAATCTTGCAGTACTGCAACGTGACATAGGTTTACACTTTGCAGTAACTTAGGATTTCTCTCAACATCCCTTATGGGTGAAGATGAAAATTTTCATTTCATAAAAAGCCTTTGCAGATTGCTATGTTTCAATCCTTGAAAATAACCTGAATGTGGAAAACGAGTGCATACATTTCTTAACATTTTTTAAAGTATTTACCTATAGTCTCAACTATAGCTTCGTTTAGAGTGCCTTCAAAACAGATGAAAGAGGGAATACGGCTATTTTTACCAAAGCGGGGCTTGGTAGGAAGGTCTACATTAGTCTGCGGGACTTCACTAGTGCTCTGAAATCGCATTTGGGATCCGGGGGCTGTCGAGGACAGAGTGAAGAATGAGGGGCACAGTGCATCCTGGATCTTGTAGTTCCTGCGACCAGACAGGGCGCGGTGTTGCATGGCATGCTGGGAGTGGAAGTCCAATTGTTCAACCGGAACTCACGGCAGGCAGAATGTGGTTTGTCTATTAGAGACACCGCTTCCAGATGGATCCTTTCCCTTGGTTCTGCGCTTGCCGTACGGTGACTTCAGGGGCTGGGGAGGCGGACAAAGGGACGGATGAAGTCAGCGGAGCAGGAGTTCGTAGGCGGCTGTTACTGCCGCCGCCAATTGAAGGAAGTTGGTACCCCGGAAGTGGCTGATCTATTGGGTTTCAAAGGGAGGCCGTTCCTCGTACTACGGTGGCCGGGAGCTGGAGGTGCCTGCGAGCGGTGCTGAGGTCGGAGCGGCTGCTGTGCGGGCTGTTTCTGTTGGCGGCTGACGCTAGAGCTGGAACGTGTCCCGGGTTGGTGGCTCCTGCACATTTTGTACACTTCTCCCGTCCTGATTCGGTGAGGGATTCGACTTGAGGCGAAGGGAGTCAGGAAAAGGTCGGGAGTTACTGTCTGGGTCCCCGATTGGCGGGGATCCTTGGGGGGCCCTGCCCTCAGTGGAGACCCTGTGTCCAGCAGTTGGGGCTTTGAGGGTTTTGGCTCCTCCCTCATGTCTCCTTTCTAGTGTCATTTGTCTTCTGACTTCTTGCCCTTCCTGGGACTCAGAGCTAACAAACCTTAGTAAGCCTTCCCGGTCCCTCTCTCCTTGTGGCTTTCCTTCTGTGTTCCAGGCACGACCTCCTCTCCCCTGAGCTATCGCATCCATTGAATTCCTCTCCCTTTTCTCCCCATGGAAGAAGGTAAAAGAAAGGGGGGAAAAATCAACAAAAAAGCCACCCCAAATCGGATTCCTGAGATCGCAATCTTCTCATTCCTAAATCTTTCCCCCATATTTGGCCTTTGTTACTGCTTCAGACCTTAACACACTCCTCTGAATATCTGAATGCTTTTGCATCCAGACAAACTTCCAATGGCTTGATCTGGTTCTCACTTCACCCTCCACTCTTCTGCCTCCATCCACATGTGAGGGCTTTAGGTTGGAGAATAGATTCTTATGATGACTAATGAGTGAGAAAGATGTCAGTGGTCAATCAGCATGTCTTCTGCTTATTGAGTTTCTATTTCTTAAGGTTTCTTTGGCTTACATTTTTGTTGTGTATTGATTATTTTCCCACAGGGAGTTCATTGCTACCCTGTAAGTTAGAGGAGAATACATGACCGTACATCTCTTTATATCTGAATTAGGTATTTAGATGGATTTTTTTTTTCTTTGCCTACCTGGAACACATGCCCCTTGTGGAATTTTTTGCAATGATTTTATGTCAATTAATAGAAGATAGACTCAAGGGAATACTCTTTCTTCCTTGGTTGCTAGTGATTGTATTTAGATTATGAATCATTGAAAGTACCCAGAGGGATAGGAAAAGGTTTGAAAGGCAAAGACTGTGTATGGTCCAATTTACACATTAATAAAGCTTCCTTCCTTGAATAAGGAAGAGTTTATAGTTAATCCAATAATCTGATGCTATGTTGAATTAATTATCAGTTCATTCACTGTAAAGTTTTTGAGAACAGTTTAAAGTTAAAAAGTAGCCAGTATATGGAATTGTATGATTTAGTAAAAAGTAAAAAAAAAAGCAAAAAAAAAAAAAGCTGATGTTCTTTTCCTGTAAAATGAATGCAAATATATTGAAAAATTTATTTGTTGTAATTGCTTATGAGGTATTTCTTAATATTTGGACAGATCTGGTAAAACAGCACTGTATACTATTCACTGATGTAGACAGAAATTATTGTCGATTCTGACTTTTTTGGGGCCATGTAACCCAAATGAGTTTGCGGCTTTTCTATTCTAATTATTGCACTATAGAAGTTATGATAATAAAGTTACCATTTCTTTAAGCAGTCAAATGTAATCTTTATGTGTCAATAAAATACAAATATTAATACTTGTACCCTGTCAAGTTGGAATTATTTCTAATTAATCAGAAATGGTTTCAGCCATACTATTTGTGGCTAAGTGGAAATATTTCATAATTCACTCATGGAATTCTTTTTGGGTAACTGATAAGAGGCTCAATATTAAGTAAACTTTTAATATTTTTCCTTAGACTTTATTCATTTAGTGGGCATTTATTAATACTTTTTACTGTTAATCCCAAATCATCAAAACATTAATTGAGAGTGTTGCTCTTGTCCTCAGGTCTGTATTAAATTGCACTTAATTGTTTTAATTCATTGAGCTGTTGAACATTATTTACATTTAGCCGAGGAAGAAACTGAAGCTCTAATAGTTTAAGTTATTTAGTCTAGTTCTTTTCTTTCCCAACTGTAAAGATTGGCTTACACAGCTGCAAAGATTTGTTCTCTACCCCGGAATATATAAAGAGCATTAATTCAGTAAATATTTGCTGAGGAGCTATTATGTACCAGATACTCTTTCAGGTACTGGAAATAACAGTAAGCAAAACAGATGAAAGCCCCGCTCATAGGGAGCTAACAGAATGTATGAAATGTAAACCTTGCCTTCAAGAAGCAGAGAATATAGCCAATATACATGAGATTGTACGTGTTTTAGAATGTTAAAGTTGAAAAGAGGTTAACTAGGGAAGATTTCATGAAGTATATGAGATTTGATATATAACTTAAACAGTAAGTAGGAGTTTAGTAGGTAGAAATTGGGAGGAAAGTAATTCTAGCTTGAGGCATTAAATGAACAAAATTCTGAATTGTAGGGGAGAGAGATAAGAAGGAATAGGTAACTGGACTGCTTTGTATCTTCAGTTTCTTGTACATAGGTGCACAGTGTTGGTTGAATTAGAAACAAATGTTTAAATGAATGAAGTTAGCACAAGAGTGCAGGTACGAGGTAATGAGGAATTAGATCTAGTATTATCGTAGTGGGAATGGAAGAAAGGGATGGATTTAACAGCTGTTGGCTCTGTTAATTATGGAATGTTTGTAGTAGTGTGGTAACCAAAGGAGAAAGGAGACTAGATTATTAGGCTTGAACTGATTTTCCTATTTCATCAAATTATGAGATTTTTTTTCTTTTTCCATTGATTTTTAGAGAGAGTGGAAAGGAGGTAAGGAGGGGAAGAGAAGAGAGAAACACGGATGTGAGAGAGACACATCCATTGGTTGCCTTCCGCATGCACCCTGACCAGGGTCTCGGATGGAACCTGCAACCCAGGCACTTGCCCTTGACTGGGAATCGTCCCTGAGACCCTTCGGTGCGAGGGCTGACACTCCATCCACTGAGCCACACCGGCCAGGGCCACAATAGTTTTTTTTTTTTTTTAAATATGTTTTTATTGATTTTTAGAGAGAGGAAGGGAGAGAGAGTTAGAAACATCCATGAGAGCATGTGCCCTTAAAGGGAATGGAACTGGTGACCTCTTGGTGCATGGGTCAATGCTCAACCACATACAGTCACACTGGTCAGGCTCAAATCATGAGATTTTAAAAAAATTCCAAGATGCATCATTATTTTATGAGCCACTATGAAAAAATATTGCCAATTAATCAAAGATTGCCAACTCTAAAATTATTCAGTTTCAAAGTTAAAGTGTAAAAATGTGTGATCTAGAAATGATGAAATAAGATGGTTAGTGAGCCTTATAACCACTTTATTTTTATTTTTTGAGGACTATTTATAAATCAATTTGTAATCTTAGACATGCATTCAATCATTTAGCATTTACTTATTAACTAGGCACTCTTCTAGGCCACAGTGATATAGTGGTCAGTAACGACAGTCTCTACCCTCATAGAACTTTTTGTGTAGCAGGGGGAGGCAGACATAAATCAAAGATTCCATCAAAGAAATTTAAAGTTGCAGCTATTGTAGTGCTATGAAAAAGCACTTGATGTAATACAGAAGAAAAACTGATTACGGAGGAGATAAGAGTGTGGATGGGAGAGGCCAGATGACAGATGATGATATTATCTTGGACATAGTAGTGATGAAAATAGATAGAAGTGGATGGATTTTAGAGATATTTAGGAGGTAGAACTGGGTGATGGATTGGATATGAGGAATGAGGGAGAGGAAGGTGCCATCGCCTACCACTAGCTTTTTGGCTTATGTAACTGGATGGATTGTAGTATAATCAGTTCACTGAGATAGGGAACATTGTAAGATGAGCAGGTTTGGCAGGACATGCTTTGTTAATTTTTTATTGCAGCATCAGTGTTCAAGGTTAATTACTTATCCCCCACCCCTTATGTCATTGTTTTATTTAAGTACTAGGGACCCAGTGCACGAATTCTTGCACCTTGAAAGGAACTGTGAACTGCGAGGCTGCGGTGGGCACAGGGGCGGGTCTCAGCCCATCTTCTGTGCCCCCGCCTGGCCCCTCCCACCGCGGCCCCCGGTCCCCTGCCTGCCAGCAGCCCTGCTCCCGCTGCTGCCGCTCGCACCCGCTGACGGCATGGAGCGATTGGGGTCGGTGCCAGCAGCGGGTGTGAGTGGGGCTGGCACTGTCAGTGGGTGCAAGTGGCAGCTGCTGCCCCCATCACCCCTCAGGAGCAGGGGGAGGTGGAGAAGCCCTCAGGGGCGATCGGGGCTGGCAGCCACCTCTTGCACCCGCTGATGTTACCGAGTGATCAGGACCGGCGCCGAGTGCCGGCAGCAGGTGTGAGCAGGGCCAGCGCCAGCAGCAGGTGCAAGTGCTGTGCAGCACTGCGGCACGTGGGAGCAAAGAATTTTCAGTAACCACCAGAGGCTCGCCCCAATGATAGCGACCGGCGCCCCCTCTTGGTCTGGCGCCCCTGCTCACCTGTTCCATCCCACTCCACCATCCCACCGCAGCCAACGTCCGCCATGTTCCGTGCTCTGCCACCTACTGCCAATGCCCGCCAAGTTCCGCACACGCCTCATGGTGGTCAGTGCACGTCATAGCGACTGGTTGTTCGGTTGTTCCGCTGTTCAGTCTATTTGCATATTAGCCTTTTATTATATAGGATATTTAAGGAATGGTGTAGCTGAAATAAGTTTGTTTTTTTTTTTCCCTTGCGTAAGCAGGGATAAAGTTCTGGGTGAAAGCATTTGGAAATATCTTGGTATTTGTTTTGAATTTATATGTAACATATTCAGCCATATATATATGAATAGGTAACTGAGTAATGCAGTTATACATCATATTTATTTTCACTTAAGATTTGGCATTAAATTGGGCATCTGGTTAAACTTTAACTTTATGCAGTTGGTGTATATGTAAATATGTAGTAGGGAAAAAAGACATGTTTTGAATTTCCTTTGAAATATCCCATTTGTGTAATTTAAAAAAAATATATATTTTATTGATTTTTTATAGAGAGGAAGAGAGAGGGATAGAGAGCTAGAAACATCGATGAGAGAGAAACATCGATCAGCTGCCTCTTGCACACCCCCTACTGGGGATGTGCCTGCAACCACGGTACATGCCCTTGACCGGAATCGAACCTGGGACCTTTCAGTCCGAAGACCAACGCTCTATCCACTGAGCCAAACTGGTTTCGGCTCATTTGTGTAATTTTTGACAGATATGGAATCAATACAATCAGTTTATTATTTAAATTTTACATTTCATAGTAGAGCAGTAAAACGTATAGAGTTTGGCTCTGGAGTCAGACTGCATGGATCAAAGGTGTGTTTTGCTATTTACTAGCAGTATGACCTTGCAGAAGTTATTTTGTTGTTTTAAGCCGTTTTTATTTTTAATCTATAAAATGAAGATAATAATACCTGCCTTATGGAGTTGTTGTGAGGATTAAATGAGATGATATAACATATATGCATAAGTTTACAAAACTTCTGGTGCAGAGTTTGTGTTTAATACTATTTTTTTATAGTGATATGGGGTCTCATATTATCTGGACTTCTGTGACAACATTTTAATTTTAGAGTTCCTTATAGCTAATAGATTTTAACTGGAAAAAATTGGGTTTGGAGAAAATGTTTTATAAGATGCTTTGCTTCTTCACAGTCATACTAGATGAGCCATCACATGTCATCTTTCGCAGATTCTTATCAGAGGTTATGGTTAGCATGCAGCTATAATAGGAAATTAATGTTAGATTAGTTTGTAATTACTTATTATTTAAGATTATCACTTTGCCCTGCTGGGTGTAGCTCAGCGGTTGAGCGTCCACCCAGGAACCAAGAGGTCACGGGTTCAATTCCCGGTCAGGGCACATGCCCAGGTTGCAGGCTTGATCCCCAGTGGGAGGCGTGCAGGAGGCAGCCAATCAATGATGCTCTCTCATCATTGATGTTTCTATCTCCCTCTCTCTCTCCCTTTCTCTCTGAAGTCAATAAAAATATATTTTAAAAAGATTATTACTTTTATTTATTCATTTTTATTTAAAAATATATATTTTAAAAATATATTTTATTGCTTTTTTACAGAGAGGAAGGGAGAGGGACAGAGAGTTAGAAACATCAATGAGAGAGAAACATTGATCAGCTGCCTCCTGCACCCCCCCCACTGGGGATGTGCCCGCAACCAAGGCACATGCCCTTGACCGCAATCGAACCTGGGACCCTTCATCCTGCAGGCCGATGCTCTATTCACTGAGCCAAACTGGCTCCGGCTAAAAATATTTTTTAAAATTGGTTTCTGAGAGAGGAAGGGAGAGAGATAGAAACATCAATGATGAGAATTATCAATCAGCTGCCCCCTACTGGGGATTGAGCCTGCACCTCAGGCATGTGCCCTGACTGAGAATCAAACCAGTGACCTTTTGGTGCACAGGATGATGCTCAACTGAGCCACACTGGCCAGGGCAAGACATTGACATTTTTAAAGAGTCCAGGCCAGTTGTTTTGTAGAATGCCTCACAAAATGAATTTGTCTAATTGTTTCCTCACAGTTTCAGGTTAAATAGCTTTTTTCAAGACTGTTAATTACATAGGAGATGTAAATTTTCCATAGCATCACATCAGGAGTAATATAATGATAATTTGTCCCATTATTGTGATGTTAAATTTAATCACTTAAGCTAACCAGATTTGTATATTCAAACAATATCTTTTCCCTTTTATACTTAATAATTAATCTGCAGGGGTAATACTTTGAGATCATTGGATATTTTGTTTTCCAACAATTGTTTTTCTAGTTACTGGTTTTAGTAGCTGTTGATGATCCTTGCCTGAATCAAGCATTGCATTGGCGGTTTCCAAATAGTGATTTTCCAATTCTCTCAGTCTTCCTATGTTTGCTGGCTATCTTCTCTAAAGAAGAGCTATTTCTCATCTTTCCTTTTATTTTAGTATCACTATAGCTAAAGATTTTTTTTAAAAAAATTTATTCAGTGTGTTATAACCTGTTATTCTTATTTATGATTAAATTATCTCAAATTCGGTTAGTCTCTTCAAGCTGGTTTCTATGACCTTTGTTTATGTCCACGTTGGTGTTTGGGTGAATTCTTACCTTTTATACAATAAGATATTCCCAGCTCACTTTGTATATTCCCTGCTTGAGACCGGGAATCAGCCATTTTACCATGGGGACCTGGTTTATTTTAGTGGGAAATGGTACTTAGAAACCAAGGTTTGGGCATTGACTATACAGTTAACCCTTGAACAATGCAGTAGTTAGGGGTGCTGACCCCTATGCAGTTGAAAATGTGCATATAGTTTTTGACATCCCCCAAAACTTAACCACTTAATAGCTTACTGTTGACTGGAAACCATACCGAAAACACAGTCAATCAGCAAATATTTTGTATTATATATATACTAGAGGCCTGGTGCATGAAATTCATGCACGCAGGGGTGGGGTGTCCCTCAGCCCATCCTGCACCCTCTCCAATCTGGGATCCCTCTCACAATCCAGGACTGCTGGCTCCCAACCGCTCGCCTGCCTGCTTGCCTGATTGCCCTTAACCGCTTCTGCCTGCTAGCCTGATCACCCCCTAAACCACTCCCCTGCCAGCCTGATGGACACCTAACTGCTCCCCTGCTGGCCTGATTGCCCCTAACTGCCCTCCCCTGCAGGCCTGGTGGCCCCCAACTGCCCTCCCCTGCAGGCCTGGTCCCACCCCCCCAACTACCCTTCCCTGCAGGGCTGGTCCCCTGCAACTGCCCTCCCCTGCAGGCCTGGTTCCTCCCAGCTGTCCTCCCCTGCAGGGCTGGTTCCCCCCAACTGTCCTCCCCTGCAGGGCTGATCTCCCCCAACTGTCCTCCCCTGCAGGCATGGTTGCCCCCTAACTGCCCTCCCCTGCAGGCCTGGGTCCCCCTCAACTGTCCTCCCCTGCAGGGCTGGTCCCCCAGAACTGCCCTCCCCTGCAGGCCTGATTGCCCCCAATTGCCCTCCCTTTCAGGCCTGGTCCCCCTCTCAACCACCCTCCCCTGCCAGCCATCTTGTGTCCACATGGGGGTGGCCATCTTTTGTGTTGGAGTGATGGTCAATTTGCATATTACCTCTTTATTATATAGGATACTTTATTCTTTTTTTAAAAAAATATATTTTATTTATTTTTTACAGAGAGGAAGAGAGAGGGATAGAGAGTTAGAAACATCGATGAGAGAGAAGCATCTATCAGCTTCCTCCTGCAGACTCCCTACTGGGGATGTGCCCGCAACCAAGGTACATGCCCTTGACAGGAATCGAACCTGGGACCCTTGAGTCCACAGGCCGATGCTCTACCCACTGAGCCAAACCAGTTAGGGCAGGATACTTTATTCTTACAATAAAGTAAGCTAAAGAAAAAAAATGTTATTAAGTAAACCATAATGAAGAGAAAGTACATTTATAAATATTTATTGGAAAACCTTCATGTACAAATAGATTGACATAGTTCAAACCCGTGTTGTTCAAGGACCAACTGTTCTCATGGCTACTGGAATATCACTGTTTCTAGGCTCTGTCAATGGACACACACACACACACACACACACGCACGCACGCACGCACACAACCACACACTGTTTTTTGAAGAAATGAGTTTATAGGATACCTTCAATTCAAATTCAAAACCATGGAGTTCATTTTCTTTTTTATTTTATTTTCTTTTATTATTATTATTTATTTTAAAAATATATTTTATTGATTTTTTACAGAGAGGAAGGGAGAGGGATAGAGAGTCAGAAAAATCAATGAGAGAGAAACATCAATCAGCTGCCTCCTGCACACCCCTTACTGGGGATGTGCCCGCAACCAAGGTACATGCCCTTGACCGGAATCGAACCTGGGACCCTTCAGTCCGCAGGCCGACGCTCTATTCACTGAGCCAAACCAGTTAGGGCCATGGAGTTCATTTTCACCTTGTCTTAGTTTATGTGGTATATCCCTTTTTATACAGGGAGAATTCTGATTCTCAACCACATCATTATATTTACTCATCGAATCTGTCCTACAACAATACACATAAGTTAGTTTTGGAATTACTATATTGATATACCCTCCAATAACAGATTTACCAAGATTTCTTTGCCATTTTATGTCATTATAATATATCCCACTAAACATGTATAGTAAAAGTAGGTGTTTAAAGTTATTTGTATTATTTGTTTCTATGTGATTATGTTATCAATTTGAAATAGTCTTTGATAATATTATGCTAAGCGAAATAAGTCAGAAAAAGCTAAGAACCATATGATTTCACTTATATGTGGGATATAAAATTGAAACTCATAGACAGACAACAGTATGGTGGTTACCAGAGGGAAGGGGGTAGTATAGGATAAAGGTGGCCAAATACATGGTTATGGAAGATATTTGTGGGTGGTAGGCACACAATACAATATACAGATCATGTATCATAGAAATGTGCACTTGAAACCTATATGATCTTATTAACCAATGTTATCCCAATATATTTAATAATAAAAATAAATAAAATGTAGTTAAGTGTCTACTAAACTTTTTAATAGACTCTTTTTATAAAATCTGTAAAACTAAAGTAAACATAATATTTTAAAACTTCATCATAGTATATAATTATGGGGAACTCCAGAACAGTTACATCAAATAGAGCATATGCAGTTTTTAATCTTTGTAAGGCTTTAAACTTATAGCTCTATTTTCAAATTAATAGAATATTACTTAAAGTTAGAAGTGATTAGAAAAATTACATCAAACAATGCCATTTGAAAGCCAAAACAACTGTGATTGGGAACATTTTAAACAATGCTCTTCTTTTGACTGATGATACAATTCAAGCATTAATCTTTAACAATAGACATAATTGTTTTTCTGTATTCACACCCAGAATAAAAAGATTTATGTTATTTGTAAGTTCTTTGTATTTGAAGAATGCCAGTTGTGACTGTGTGTTACCCTGTAACATATTCGCACATTTTTCATGTGTAAATATTTTCATTGGACAAGGGAAACTATTTCTCTTACAAATTATAACACTTATTATTTCTATTGTGAGACATAACCATAAACAGTCTTGAGTTTTGGTTAGTTATAAACATCTTGCTTATTAGAATGTAAGGTTAATGAGGACAGAAATTGGGTTTCATGGTTCATTGTATCTCTCATAGTGCCTTACAGAAGTAACCACTCAAATACTTGATGAATAAGTAAATTTGATGTTCTATATTTAAACTAGAGGCCCGGTGCCTGAATTCGTGCACCAGTGGGGTACCTCGGACTGGCCTGCGGGATCGGGCTGAAACCGGCTCTCTGACATCCTCTGAGGGGTCCCGGATTGCCAGAAGGCCAGGTCGAGGGACCCCACTGCTGCACAATCGAGGCCAGGGAGGGACCGCAGGAAGGATCCAGGGCATGTCTGGCCTGTCTTGCTCAGTCCCGATCGGCCAGACCCCAGCAGCAAGCTAACCTACCGGTTGGAGCATCTGCCCCCTGGTGGTCAGTGCACATCATAGTGACTGGTTGACTGGTCGACTGTCTGCCCCCTGGTGGTCAGTGCACGTCATAGAAGGAGTTGAGTGGCCTTAGCATATCATTAACATATTACGCTTTGATTGGTTGAACGGACGACCGGACACTTAGCATGTTAGGCTTTTATTATATAGGATGACATGTAATTAATTACTGGTCTCAATAATATGGATGTACCTTTTCCTCACCAAAAGTAATTAATTATTTTGTTGATTAATTGATTTGACTCATTGCTAAGTATGTTACTTCTTATATGTAGACTGCATATTCATAGTTACCTTGGACTCATCAAATGTTACTAAGGTCCTGACATAATTAAATTTTGTTTATCAAACTGTAGTAAACAATGTTCTTCTTAGATGTAATGTTTAAGACAAATGCTCACGATAGCTCAGATAACATTAAAAATTATTGCTGTAGCCTTTGAGCAAGTGGTTGAAGTAATTTCAACTCTTTAATATCCCATTTAGGTTGGTTTTGATGACGACTTTACAGTCTGTGAACATATAATGCTCAGTGCTGCCCAAGTGCAGAATTTTGCCGGTTGGAACTTGATCCAAGTCATGTGTGAGGGTAAATGAATGTCTGCTCAGTACTTAGTTTCTTCCTTAGATGTTTTTACTTTTTTTAGCTTAAGAGAAGAACACATAAATAGAACATTTTATTGATGTCATCATTATAAATTTGCTGTGCAATGAGTGTTTTTAACTGGAGGAGGTGATCCTGAGGAGTCCTAACAATGTTTATAAGATATATCCTTGAGACAAAACAACCTTATTTGTCTTTTTGCTATAAGATCTTTATTCTTATTTTAAAATCAAGTTTCTGAATAGGTGTGTCCTGCCCTTATCATGTTGCCTTTCCTTTTCTCAGTCTTTTGTCTTTATCTCACTGTCATCTACTTTACCTAGTCCTTAGCTCTGAAAGGGGACAGTCCAAATAAATAATACATTGTTCTCCTTTTCTTCATATTTGCCGCTTAGAAGCAATAAGCATGCTAAGTTTATAACCTGAACACAAAGTTCAGTGCATGAAGATAGAGGACTGGCAAGTATAAGTAAAGAGAGGGATACAATAATTGATGTTTCTATAAACAAAGAACTGAGATGGGGATAAGAAATAAGAGAGCAGAGATGACAGATCAACATATTGAAAGACATTTAAGGTCAGACAAGGGATTGCTATTTGTTACTAAAAATGCAAGCAGGTAGAAAAGGTTGTAGTAGATGAATATCTTAGAGCGGACCTCACACTTCATTTTATTTGATTGTACAGCTAAAAGCACATCAAAAATTCTAAATCAATATCTATATTTTATCTTGTTGCAGAATATTATTTGGGGAAGATGCTCAAGCATACACAAGTACTGGAAGTCTGCAGTGTTTTTATTGGTCATACTATGTGGCTAAGATATATTGTGTAGAATCATTTCCTAAAGTTCTGTCTGCCAGGAGCTTTTACTTGGCTTTAAATCCTCAGTGGGTAAAATATTCTATCTATTGCCATATGGGAGAGGCTGATTACCTTCATCTGCCCTTCAAGGGCATTGGTTTGAGTACCGTTTTACATTTATCAGTTTATAATTTATCGACTGTCTTAATGCACGGTTACGGTTAGAAAAGTGACTCTAAAAATGACATCTGGGTCTCAATCGATGATTTTCATATCAAATGTTGTAGCCCTGCCTTCCAAAAGGACTCTGCTTGGTCTTCACTCTGCTTTTCACATCATTAACAATAAAGTTTAGTAATAACCTGATCTGGTAGCTTTATCTATGTTTACTGAGATAAAAGTTTTCTTCTTTTTAATGATGTTATCTTTTAATTAAAAATGGATTTGTCACAATGTAAACAGGGAACAGAAATATGGAAATGGTGATGGAAAGATTTGTTGTAATATGCATTAGTGACGAAAGTTTACTTAAAAAAGGTTATTAGTTTCCCAAAGTTTTAAGAAATAAGCTATAAACCTATTTAAAAAGTGTTTGGAAATTGTGAAGAATGTTATGGTGATTTTCAAGACTGAGGCTCTGACAACACTACATAAAATAAACAGGAATTTTGACGTTTGAGTTTGATCACTGGGACAGTCAAGCCAGCTATTTTAGGTTTCATAGCAGATTTACATATGCTGGATCATGAGTAAATTATCACTGCACGTTATACTTGATAGGCAATGAATTTTAATTTTTTTTTTTTTAATTAAGAAGGCTTTTGGAAAGTGAAATTGTAGGTGAAAATAATTTAGAATTTTGCAGGGAGACTACTACTCTTAAAGTTCATTGTGGTTTCTTCATTTGTGTTTTTGCTCATTTGTAGTTAAATTAAAAGTACTGTTTATCTTGGCTTTTCTTTGGTTTATTTCATACAAATGTAAAGAAAACATTTTAATAGACTGAATGGACTCAAGTATTACTTTATTCTTTTTCCTCTTTCCAAGCTCACCACGTTTATGTTTAGGAGAAACAAAAGTTATGAATTAAGGAATATTCGTCAAGTCATTTTATTTAGCCAACACTGCCCTGGGGAGTTATATTGAGGAAGTTAAAGTTTTCTACATGACTAAATAGCTGAATCCGATGTTTTTAAGAACCACAAGAATGAAGTTGTTTATCTTAAAAAGGAAAAATCACTTTGTGTCAGCGTTTTTATCTTTCTTATAGACTGTTTAGGAATTTCGTAACAGAATGTCTTCTCGCCAGGTTTCTTAGTCAAGCAGTTTTAGTCATTTTGTTAGAATTTAATATAACCTGCACACATTTGTAATTTTGTGTATTCAATTTTTCATTTGAGTAATTTATTTTGAATAATTTATTTTAAAAGAGGCTCAATGTAAACAATTTCAATAGTAAAGTATAAAAAAGGAAGTAGAAATGGTATTTCATCTCTTAGAGATTCCACTTTGAACATCATGGACTTCTAGACATTGTTTTATGCATGTATATGTGTGTGATGCAAAATAGATATGCAGATAGATGCATAAATCATATTCATGCTGTTCTTTCTTCTCACTCTATGCCCTGGATACCTCCTTTTAAAAATAATTAATAAACTTTATTTTTAGAGCAATTTTATGTTCACAGCAAAATTGAAAGTATACAGAGTTCCCTTCCAGCACACACAACTTCCTCTACTATCTACATCACTGTAGATTTCTATTTCTAGAAATTCTGTCTGGACTTCTTCACAACTATCTGGTTTTTTATTTTTTTAAATATATTTTATTGATTTTTTACAGAGAGGAAGAGAGAGGGATAGAGAGTTAGAAACATCGATGAGAGAGAAACATCGATCAGCTGCCTCCTGCACACTCCCCACTGGGTATGTGCCCGCAACCAAGGTACATGCCCTTGACCGGAATCAAACCTGGGACCCTTCAGTCCGAAGGCCGACGCTCTATCCACTGAGCCAAACCGGTTAGGGCAATTTTTTTCCTTTTTTAAAATTCTAGTTGTTAGTTTAAAAATTCTAATTACAGCTGGTAAAAGTGCTATTAGTGATATACCTACATTTAATTAATTTCTCGGTTCACTGATTCATTTAATAAACATTTTTAAGACCAATCACATGCCAGGCAGACATTAAGGATCTTCAAAAAGTTTACTGACTGCCCTGGCCTGTTTGGCTCAGTGAATGGAGCGTTGGCCTGCGGACTGGGGGGTCCTGGGTTCAATTCTGGTCAGGGGCGTGTGCCTTGGTTGCGGGTGCATCCCCGGCAGGGAGTGTGCAGGAGGCGGCTGATCGATGTTTCTGGCTCTCTGTCCCTCTCCCTTCCTCTCTGTGGAAAATCAATAAAATATATTTTTAAAAAAAGTTTACTGACTAATGCAGCAATTTCCAATCAGTGTGCCACAGTAATTTTTTAAATTTATTTTTTTCCATCATCATTTATCCCCCCTATGCGCTCTTCCACGTCCTCCATCACCCCTAATCCCGCAATCATCACACTGTTGCTCATGTCCATTAGTTCTCTCTCTCTCTTTTTCCCCTCAATCCCTCATGCTGCAATAGTTTTTAAAACATGCAATAGTTGACTATTTAGTCAGGGACACCGACCTCTTTTCCCTTAGATTGTCAAATTAAAAAATGACAACAGCCAACACAACAATAGTTGTTGGGTGTGAATGTCCTGTCTTGAGCCATAAATATATAGGTCATACAATAGAGTCGCATCTTATTGGTCATGTTGTATAATAAGGTTGCATCTGATTGGTTAATTCTCGGTTCCAGAAATCCTTACATACAAGTATAGGTACCTTATTTTTTAAGAAGTCTCTTTGGAGCCCAGCGAGTGTGGCTCAGTTGGTTGAGCGTCATCCCATGCACCAGGGGGTCGCTGGTTCAGTTCCTGGTCAGGGCACATGCCTGGGTTGCTGGCTCCATCCCACTCTGAAATCAATAAAAATATATTTTAAAAAAAGTCAATTTGAAGCAAAAAGGGCAGGAAATTACTACTATTATTATTTTAAATAAATCAATAAAATTATACCTATTTTTTTGGTCAGATTTAAAAAAATATATTTTTATTGATTTCAGCGAGAAAGGAAGAGGGAAAGAGAAACATCAATGATGAGAGAGAATCACTGGTTGACTGCCTCCTGCATATCCCACTGGGGATTGAGCCCACAACCTATGCATGTGCTCTTGATTGGAATCTAACCCGGGACCCTTCAGTCCGCAGGCTGACAGGCTATCACTGAGCCAAACCAGCTAGGGCCTTTTTTGTCAGATTGACAAAAATATTTTTTGGTATGCCACAGACTTTTAGTAATTAGTTTATGTGTGCCATGAGATAAAAAAAGTTGAAAATTGCTGGTCTAGTGTAAGTGACAGGTAAGAAACAAATAATTACAATACAGTGTGATGAGTGCTGTGATAGAGGAAGTATTCTGTGAGGAAAGAGGAGGGGCATCTGTCCAATAGTATTAAAAACTAGAGGCCCGGTGCATGAAATTCATGCACTCGGGGGAAGGGGGTTCCTCAGCCCGGCCTGCACCCTCTTGCAGTCCGGGAGCCCTCGGGGGATAAGCCGGCAGTCAGACATCCTTAGCACTGCTCAGGGCTTCTGGCTGAGTGGCGCTCCCCCTGTGGGAGCGCACTGACCACTAGGGGGCAGCTCCTGCATTGAGCGTCTGTCCTCTGGTGGTCAGTGTGCGTCATAGCGACTGGTCGTTCTGCCGTTCGGTCGATTTGCGTATTAGCCTTTTATTATATAGGATACCGTCAGGATATGGTGCATGTGAGGGAGTGGCAAAAGAGGAAATGAGTAAGGGGACAGATGTCATTTCATGAAAGGACTTGACTATCATCCTCAGGGCTGGGGCTACAAACATGAGCAAGGCAAAGGCCTGGAGGCACACGTTTGTAGCTGTAATTCTCACTTCTATATCAGCAGTCCTCAAATTAGTAGCTCAAGCCTATACCTCATGCTTGAGCTCCAGATCTATATAAACCAATGGCCTTGTTGTCCTCTCTAAAATATAGAATGTAAGCTTGTGACAGAAGTATAGTATTCTGCACTTCATGTTGTTGATAGGCTCTGCAACTTTAAGTGAAATGATATGTAATTAAAGCAATTGCCCCATAGGTTAATTGATACAAACAAGAATTAAGTTCCTATGACATTTCACCAACATTATATAACTAAATGATGTTGAACAAAATGACTTTATTCAAGAACCTGTTATATTTCACTGCCTTTGTTCTAAGCTTTATCTGTATTGCCTAGAATAGTGCCTGACAATAATTTACCAAATGATTAAATAAGTAATGATTCTCTACTTTTTCTCTCAGAGGCATCTCACACTCCTCATAAATCAAATTCATGATTTCCCTCTAATCTGCCCCTCTCCTAATATTCCCTATTTCAGTGATTGGCAGCATCTATTTAGTTCTATAAGCCAGGAACCTGGCTGAGTTTATCCTTGACATATCCCTGTTTCTTACCTTCCACATCCATTTTATCACCAAGACTTAGTGAATTTTGGGCACCTTTTCTCATATATCTATATCTCTCCATCTCCATAGCTCCAGTCCAACCTACTATTATTTCACTTATAGTCTTGTATAGTAGTATACTCTCACCATCTACTCTTGTCTCTTTTCAGTCTATTCTCTTTGCTGCTATTGAAGGCAAATAAACCCACAGAATCTGATTCTGACATTTTTGTTTGAAACCAGGTGCTAGGATAAAGAACAAAATTCTTAACATAGTCTACAAGGCCCTGTGTGCTCTGGCCCCTGCCCAGCCCTGTAGCCACATCTTGTGTTACTTTTTTGGACTTTCTGTGCTCTCTTCACCTTGGCTTTTTAAATTCTTCCAATGGACTATGTTTTCTCCTGCCTCAACTATGATGTATAATTAGTAGCTTTTAATACGTGTTATAAAATGGAATGTCTATTGTTAGAGAAATGAATGTATCAGTACTTTTGAGTAGATATTTATAACCCTAAAAGTGTAATGTTCTGTGCAGCATTTTCTTGAAAAGTAAACTGTCTGTGAATTATTGCAAATAAGCTCAAACACTTTGAATTATAATTTGTTCCTCTTTCAGATTATATCACACATTTCTATTTTCTCCTCAAGTTAGTTAAAAAACAAACACTTATGAGCTACATTTATTCTTATTTTAAAGTAAGAAAACATTTCCTGTTGTAAATTTAAGCCATTCAATTTTTTTAATGCTGCAGTATTAAGATAGGCAGTAATTGTAGAAAATGCCTTAATTTAAAATAAAAATTTAGGTTTTATATGAAAGCAGGGACTTAATATGAGTGGAAGCTTCCATTCTGAAGATAGTCATCATTTTTCATAAGATTTCAAATCACCTTCTCTAATTATAAATAAAACAAATCTTAAACAGTTGCACAAAGCACCAGTGCTGAGCTGTGTTACTAAGTTAACTTATTGTTTTTAATTGTATCTGGGAGAGATTATTGTCTAGTTTTGTATGCTAATTTATATTGTTGTATATTTGGTATTAAGTGTTTTTTAAATTTAAAATATTTATTGAATATATTATAGTCTGTTTTATAAAATGAGAAATTGGTTTGCTCATTTCAAATTTTATTTAATCACTCAAATAACTTTAGCAGGTATTGTACCATATAACATGAACTTATTACTTGTTTTCCTTTAACTTTTTTCTTTTAGTCAGTACAAAAGATTAAACTCTGTAGAAGAATGAAATCAAGTGATGGCTATTTCTTTAGAATTTGAATATGGAGGCCACAGGAACAGAAGAAGTTGACAAGCTAAAAACTAAATTTATATCTGCTTGGAACAACATGAAATATAGTAAGTATTTTGATTTAAAAATTGTATAAATCCAAAGATATATTTGAAGATGTGTATCATCTTCCTTATTAAATTACTGACAATTGCTTAAGGTTCTCATTGAATGATATATTTCTGTAAGGAATGTAGATAAGAATGTCTCCTGAAGAAAGAACCAAATATCATCATAAACAATGCTTAGAAACTAAAGCATACTTATGTGCCCTCTTTTTTAAAAAAATTCCAAACAGAATTTATTCAGGTGATGGTAATACCTCCGTTTTTAGACTTACTTTCAGGCAACCTCATGAACCAGGAAGTAAGCAAAATAGACCTCTGAACACACAAAACAGACAGTATAAAGTTCATGCACTGGTACCTATGAATTTCTCCTGGAAGTACCCTCAGACCCTTATTTTTAACCTAGTTAACCTTGATTTGCAAACAAATCCAAGAGGGAAGGATCATATTGCATGTTTTTTTGTTTTTTTAAATTTGTTTTATAGTTTATTCCTTTTTATTTGTTTTTATTTTTTTCAGTTACAGTTGACTTTCAGTATTATATTAGTTTCAGGTGTACAGCAGAGTGGCTAGATGTTTACATAACTTATGAAGCAATCCCCCCAGTAAGTATAGTACCATACATAGTTTACAATATTATTGACTATATTCCCTATGCAGTTCTTTACATCCCCATGACTATTTTGTTACTGCCAAATTTGTACTTCTTACTCTCTTTACCTTTTTCACCCAACCCCCTAACTCTCTCCCATCTGGCAACCAATCTTATGGTATTTTTGAAGCTCACTTCAGACTAAAAACAAATAGGAGGTGAAGAAGCCTTCAGAAATGGAGAAATACTCAGCAGAACCAGTTTCAACAGGAAGAAGTTCATAGCCATAAAATAAAAATGATAAAATTTAGTGAAATTCCTTGATACTGCAAATTCAGGTAAAACCTGTTGGCAGTTGACTCCTGGTTCACGGGAAGTCATGGCCAGCTAGCTATTTAGACAGTTATAACTTGATAATAACATGACATTGCATTCTGAAAATTATGAACATTAATTTTTAAAGTTGAGATCTATATATATAAAAGTCTAAGCGACTGTTCGACCTGTAGCTATGATGCGCACTGACCACCAGGGGGCAGATGCTCAATGCACAGGTATGGAAACATGGAACAGACTGATGAATCTCAGAGGGAAGGGGGGAGGAAGGAGGGCGGGAAGAGATTAACCAAAGATCTTATATGCATACTAGAGGCCTGGTGCACAGATTCGTGCACTGGTGGGGTCTCTTGGCCTGGCCTGCGGGGATTGGGCTGAAACCAGCTCTCTGACATCCCCTGAGGGGTCCCGGATTGCAAGAGGGTGCAGGCCAGGCCAAGGGACCTCTAGTATCCATGCACTGGGCCTCTGGTATAATTTATATACTATAAAATGCACCCTTTTAAAGTGTATGAGTCAGTGGTTTTTAAGTATATTCACTAGGTTGTGCAACCATCATCACTATCTAATTCCAGAATATATTTTTAGCCCAAAAAGCAACCCCATGCCCATTAGTAGCTACTCCCTATTCCTCTACACCTCCCTCCAGCCCCTGGCAACCACTAGTCTATTTTCTATATCTATGGATTTCCCTATTCTGGACATTTCATGTAAATGAAATCATACAACCTGTGGCCTTTTGTGTCTGACCCTTTTCACTTAATGTTTTCAAAGTTCACCCATGTTGTAGCATGTATATATCAGTACTTTATTCCTTTATATGGCTGAATAATATTTCATTGTATGACTATACCACATTTCTTTACCCATTCATCAGTTGATGGACCTTTAGGTTATTTCTACTTTTTGGAATATGAATAGTGTTGCTCTGAACATTGTGTACAAGGTTTTGTGTGAACATGTTTTCTGTTGTCTTAGAGTAGAATTTCTGGATCATATGTTAACTCTAAGTTTAACTTTTTGAGGAACTGCCAAACTTTTCCAAAGTGGCTATACCATTTTACATTCCCACCCTTAACGTTTGAAGGTTTGAATTACTCCACATCCTCACCAATACCTTGTCCATCCTTTTATTAGAGCCATCCTAGTGGTTGTGAAGTATCTTACTGTGAGTTTGGTTTGCATTTATTTGATGAACAATGATGTTAAGCATCTTTTCATGTACTTATTGGCCTTACATGTATATATTCTTTGGAGTATATATTCAGATTCTTTGTGCATTTTATTTATTTATTTTTATTTTATTATTATTATTTTTTAATTTCTTTATTGATTAAGGTATCACATATTTGTCCTCATCCCCCCATTTCCATCCCACACCCCTCCCCATGCATGTCCCCACCCCCCTGTTGTCCTTAACCACTGGTTAGGCTCATACGCATGCACACAAGTCCTTTGGTTGATCTCTCCCCTATATCCCCATCCTCCCCTACCCTCCCTCTGAGGCCCGACAGTCTGATCCATTCCTCCTTGTTTCTGGGTCTGTTCTTGTTCATCAGTCTATGTTGTTCATCATTTCCCCTAGATGAGTGAGATCATGTGCTCCTAGAAATACACTTATAAGAACCGAAAATGAGACAAGCAATAATGGTTATGCTGACAGGCAAATGAATCAGTCTGTAGTGAGTTTCTTTCTGGGCCAACAGTTCTTTTGAGACCCAATTTCAATGTCAAACAGTTCCTTATGTGCACATGTCAGCAATGATATTTCAGTTCTGGATGGTGGACTAATGGTGGTAATGCAGGTCCGACCCTCTCTGGTTTGGTCCTGGGCAACGTGCAGTGACACACAGCTGCTGTCTGCTAGTATGGCAAGGCGACGTAAGCGTCTTCCATCTCTGGACTGCTTCTCTTCTGTCTTCATGGCTGGAGTATTCCTGTCGATTCCTCTCTGTTGCCAGAATCCACATGGTCTCGGAGTTGTTTTCTGAAAATATACAAACATATTCTCGACCAAAAGTTAATAAAGGAATATTTCTTATAAATTTGACTTGGGATCCTTTTTCATTTTTTGCCCAAATGATTTTCCTCTGGCTTGTTTTGACACCATGTGTGTTTTTCCTGGGTGTCTTGCTTTTAGCATTACAATTAATTTTCTAAAGTACAAATTTTCTAGATGTAATTTACTTACAGGATATTTTTCCTTACATGATATTCTTCTACTATCCCCCCTTTTTTTGATTTAAATATTAGGAGGCTTTTGAAAATTTTTTAATGTAGTCTTGATAGCTTTTAAGTTTTAATTTTTTGCACTATAATATGACTGCTTTAGGTTCATTACATGTTATGCAATTTTATCATGAGATAAACTACCAATAAAAATTTTAGTTAACACTTTAGGAACTGCTTTTTGTCCAGTACTATTAATTTTTCTAGAATATTCGCTTGTTTCAATTAGCCAATTTAAATTAGCCTGAAAACTTGACTACTATTTTACTGTCAAACTTATTACTCTAACAACAATCTTATTTTACCCTGTAAATATTAGTGGAAAGGATTATTTGCCTTCTTGAGTAGGCCCTGAGCAATCCTGGTGGTAGGCTGGATTTAGATATCAAAAACCCATTTCCCACACCATGGGTTCAAGACAACTCAAACAATTCTTGGTGCAGTGAGAGGGCAGCTGCCGTCGGCCAAGTCTCTGTCTGTTACCCGGGTCCTGATTTGAGATGGGCATGGGACTTTAAGCAGCCATGGGGGCAGGAGACTTCCTTCAGAAGGGGTGAGGGTTCAGGCCCCTGCAAAGTTAGGGGGGTGAGGGTCTGTGCCCCCGCTCTGTTAACCCCCAAGTTCTCTCCTGATGGCCCCTCTGCGACTGTGCCTGTCTTAGGTTGTTCCTTCCCTGAGGAATCTTACCCGTCTCTGGCTAACCAGCCATCCTCCGGGGCCAAGCAGGGTGATGTGAGGTTCAGTTCTGTCTCCTTGGTACCCTATGCCCAGCACCTGCCTTGGGATCCCCTCACCTGCTGGCAGGGCCCCAGCACTGATCACATATCTTGGGGAACCCGGGTTTCTTCTCCAGGGAGGGCCCAGCTTGCCCCACTGGGTGAGAGACAGATCCATGGTAGCAGTCATCACGAGGCTTCAACCTCGACATGAACAGAAAACTCAGGCAACAGCTGTGTGCAATTGGATTGTGAGAAGAGGGTTCCTCTTGGCCCAAATGGCAAGAGGGACCAATATAGAATGCTCAGGTGCCTTCCCAGGAGGCCCTCTACACAATGGAGGGGATTAAATCCTTACATGTCCTTTTTAAATTGCTGCCAGACATTCAAAGAATTAGTTTGTAAGTTTGCTTGGGATAATTATGTATTATGCTGTTGTAATTCTAAAATATCAAGAGATGTGTTACCTTTGTCTCCAAGCACCATAAAGATGATTTTTTTTATTGATCCCCAAGGGTGCGAGGTACTATTATAGGTAATGGGGGTAATCCAAATCTGGGAAGAATTTTAATGACGTTGTAGAATAATATCATGTAAGGATATTCTTTGCTCTTTGTGCATTTTAATTGGGTTGTCATTTTGTTATTGAATTATAAGAGTTCTTTATATATTCTAGATAAAACATCCCTTAGCAAATATATGATTTGTAATATTTTCTTCTCTCTTCCTTCCTCCCTCTCTAAAATCAATAAAAACATATCCTTGGGTAAGGATTAAAAATTCTTTTATACCATAAGAACATTGTTACCTGTTTGAAAGTAAATTAAAATTATTTTTTCTCTCTCATGTTCTTTAAGTGGAGTGAATGTAATTAAAATACATATTTTCAGTTCATTGTCCAAATATTTTGCTACTTTTGCAAAAAATGCACATCCATAGTTGATAATTGATGATTTGAAATTAAATAAAAGAAAATGTTGCTAGACTTTTAGTGTGTAACCCTTTAATTGCAAAACAATTTTTTTCTCATTTAGGTTGGGTGTTGAAAACAAAGACGTATTTTAGTAGAAATTCTCCTGTATTATTACTTGGAAAATGTTATCATTTTAAATGTGAAGGTAAGTGCTAGATTTGTAACCCATTTAAAAATATGTAGAAATTCATTGTGTAACCGTTTTCACTATTTTATTTCTAGATTAATATATTTTTGGCACATTTCTATTGTTTTTTACCTCTATTTTAAAAATTGTGGTAAAATATAACATAAAATTTACCTCTTAATCATTTTTAAGTTCAGTGGTATTAACCCTTTGCACTTGCTTGCTTTTTTCTCGATTCCTTTATTCTACTCGGGATTTAATTTTTTAAATACCCCAGATTTTACAAAGCGCGGCAGTAGAATAAAAAACTGGAGTTTCTTTTCATACAAACTTATTTATTTGGATATTTTTATATTTCAAATTATTGATACATTCAATACAATTTGACATACGAGCTGCTACCGATGCTAACCGTGTCGAGTCACACTCAACATCCGAGTGCAAAAGGTTAATACTTTCTTAAGGTTGTGATACCATTAATCTCCAGAACTCTTCATTTGTAAAATATGAAACACCATACCTATTAAACAATAACTCATTACCCACTACCCTCAATCCCTAACAACCACCATGTTTTGTATAGTATAGGTGTGCTGGTGATGTATTTTTCCAGCTTTTATGTCTCTGAAAAAGTATATTACTTTCATTTTTGAAAGATATTTTTGCTGGGTATAGAATTCTGGGTTGATGCTTTTTTTCTTGCAGTAGCTTTGAAGATGTTGCCTCACTATTTTCTTGCTTGTTTTGTTTCCACTGAGAAATCTGATGTCATCCTTACCTTTCTTTGTACATAATGTCCTTTTTTTTCTTGACTGCTTTTAAGATTTTTTTATCACTAGTTTGGAACAATTTGATTATGATGTGCATTGGTGTAGTTTTATTCATGTTTCTTGTGCTTGGATTTTGTTGAACTTCTTGGGCTTGTTGGTTTATAGTTTTCATCAAATTTAGCCATGTTATCTTAAAATACTTAGTCTGTTTTCCTCTCTCTTCTTTCTCCTTCTGGGTCTCCACAAATATACCTACAGGGTGGGGCAAAAGTAGGTTTATAGTTGTTCATATGAAATATCCTATATAATAAAAGGCTAATATGCAAATTGTCCCTTGACCGGGAGTTCTACTGGGAGTTCAACCAGGAGTTTGACCAGGGGATGGGGCTGGTTGGCCAACTGCCTGTGGCCCCTTCCCCCAGCCGGGCTGGCCGGACCCCACCTGTGCACGAATTTGTGCACCAGGCCTCTAGTAATACAATAATGAATAAATAATAACAAGAATAAACTCTGTTTCATGTACCCATAATTGTAAATTTACTTTGTCCTCCCCTTCCTTGTGTGTGTGTGTGTGTGTGTGTGTGTGTGTGTATAATTAAATTAAATATATCTATGAAACTAAAACCTGAGTTGAAAAAAATTTTATCCACGAAGAAATTAGCTTGAAAACTTGTTCCTTAAGACTGGTGTGATGCATTTCCCCCCTTTTTTGGGGATAGGAAGGAGAATGAATTATATACAAAAATAATGCAGGAAAAAATGTATGATGGGGAA
Organism: Cnephaeus nilssonii; assembly: GCF_951640355.1. NCBI lineage: Eukaryota > Metazoa > Chordata > Mammalia > Chiroptera > Vespertilionidae > Cnephaeus > Cnephaeus nilssonii. The sequence continues at coordinate 59,791,283 of NC_137078.1, read as the reverse complement.
AATCTGACAAAAATCAATTAAATTTAAGTGCAGATACACTCCAATGCAAGTAGGGGACAAGCTGTTACTTCTTCCATTAGTAAGTTCCAAAGTAGTATGCATCATTTTAGGATTCTCTCTCATAAAAGCATACTTTTTGTTTTTCTAAAACACCAGTAAAAAGCACCTCTCCTTTTCATTATATTCCACAATGTCTTAACAACAGAAATCAAGCAAAGACAAATGCTTTTTTCTGGGATTTCTTATTTGCTAACTGGCTTTCCCTTCATATACTCATTCTGACATTACAAATTCATATTTAGGTCCTTGAAATTAATATATAATGGACACCAGTTTCTTTACCTGATCACTGAAGAAGACAATTAGTTGACTGAAATTAGGTATGGCTAGAATGCCTTTAGCATAAGGGGGTCTGTTACTCATCCCTGTCAACCTAGTTGTATTCACCATTGGACTGTGGTTCTAAGTTTAGGCTGGCTGGCTGTGCTGTCATCCAGAAATACTGTTGAGCATGAGCTATACTTTTTAATAAGACTCCCAGGAGAAACATGAAGGGGAAGGGAAATAGAAGAAAATGTCACAGTAAGTTAAACCTATAAAAGTGTGGTTTTTCCTTAGTTAAAATGTCAATCGATTAAGCATTGTAATTTTTCTTATGCTCCATGAACTGCTTGAATGTGATATCATGTGCAGCTCTATAGTAAACCCATTAGATACTCTAACTTCCACAGATGAGATTTGAGGAATGGGTTATAAAATGCTGCCCTTGATATAGCACCTATAATCAAACCTGGCAGACACCTATTATAAATATCCTATGTAATATTGTGAGAAGTTTAGAATAAGATTTTAGTATTTTATTTTCTTAAGCAATAAAAAACAGCTGCAATTTTCTATTTCTACTATTCACTTACTACAATAAAACGTAATGCTTTCTATAATATTGAAGGAAGAGCATTTTATTGCAGTAAATGAAAGCCAATAATGAGAATTTGTTCAGGAGACAGTGTGACAAAACAAATGTGCTCGAGGCAGAGTGTGCGAGGGCTGGGCTGCCATTCACTAACAAGCTGGAGGGGCCAAAGGTCTCTCTGGGCCCAGTTTCCTCATCTGGAGAATAAAAGAGTTTTATAAGATTCAGATCCAAAGAAACAGATAAAACGGCTTTACCACGTTAACTCTCACTTCATGTTTAAATAAGGTTATCATTACACTGCTCAAGGGAGAACCTCAGAGAATACTTTTTATTCATTTTTAAATGTTATTAATTTTATTCTCTAAGTTATTTAATACTCATCATCACCCTGTCTCACTCCTGCTGCTCCTCCCCCCAAATCCCTCCCAATTTACCTCCCGGATATCTTTGCCAGTAGCCACACTATAAAACTTCTCCCTTTCTGCACAGTCACATAGCTGCCACTTGTTACAAGGTATCAACTGCTTACAGGTTATCCCCCTCACAAAAAAGTAAGCTTCTCCAGGGAAGGGAGGACTCTCACTTCTACCCTACCTCCAGCTGCTGAGCACTCAGAGCTGTCAGTGAGTGTTTGACAAATGATTTAAAATCAGTTACAGTTGGAAGGTAAATTTTACTACAGAAACAAATTCAAATTTATCTGCAGTGGTATTGGAGTGGTGACAGTGAACTTTTTTTGAGACCCTTTTTGAGAGCAGCGATTTTCAACCAGTGTGCTGCAGGAATTTTTAAAAAATACCTGACTAGTCAGGGGCACTGACTTCTTTTCCCTTAGATTGTCAAATTAAAAAAATGACCATAGCCAACACAACAATACCCTTCTGGTGTGAAGACCCTGTCTTAAAACAAAAATATATCTATCTATATAAAACCCTAATAATCAAATTGACCGAACAGCAGAATGACCTATGGAATGACCCCTTGGCGGGAAGGAGGGGGGCGGGGGGGGGGGGCGAGCTGGCAAGCCGGCGGTGCCAAGCCAGCCAAGGCAGGTGTCAGTGGGCAGAGGTAGGCAACTGGCAGCAGTGGCGGGGGCGGGGCTGGCGGCGGCGGTGGGGTGATGGTGGGGGTGGGGCTGGCAAGCAGGTGGCGCCAGGCCATCAGCTAAGGTGGGTGCCAGTGGGTCTTCCCCCCCCGCCCCCCCATCGCCCTGCTGGTTGCTCCACAGATCGCTGGCCAGGCCTAGAGACCCTACCCTGTATTTTGGTAACAGTCTCTTAGATTTAAAAATTAAAACCTGGCAAGGCTAACTCTAACACTGAAAAGACAGGATGATGCAGCGATGACATGCATGGACTCTGGCTTGCACATTTTGTGGTCAGCACCGATTCTGACACATATAACTGTGTGACAAAGCCAATTACTTAACTTCTCTCTGCTTCAGTTTTTCCACCCATCAGATGGGGAAAATGGTACTATTGCCTCAGAAGGATCATGTTATGTATACTTTTTATAATCAAGGCAAAAAAATGTAGCTGTCCAGACAACAGCAAGATGCCTTTCACCTGTATGAAAAATATGGTCACTGGTGCAGCATCCTGGATTGCAAGAGGGATGTCCAACTGCCGGTTTAGGCCCGACATCCCCCGAGGGGTCCTGGATTGCGAGAGGGTGCGGGCTGGGCTGAGGGGCCCCCCTCCCCCCCCATGCATGAATTTCGTGCACTAAGCCTCTAGTAGGTCATATAATAGAGTTACATCTTATTGGTCATGTTGTATAATAAGGTTTCATTTGATTGGTTAATTCTTGGTACCAGAAATCATTATATACAACTATAGACACCTACTTTTTAAAAATGTCACTTTGGAGCAAAAGGGGATGATATATACTATTATTATTACTTTTTTTTGTAAATCAATAAAAATATACATAGTTTTTGTCAGATTGGCAAAAAAATATATTTTTGGTGTAGTACAGAATTTTAGTAATTTGTTTTTGTGTGCCATGAGATTAAAGTGATTGGAAATCATTGTTCTAGAGAATAAACTAACACACTTCAGAAGTAGTCTTTTATTTTTGAAGTATTAATTGATTTGTAAAGAGCCTAACAATATAGCAATAATCAAATATTGAAATAGCCTAAACTATGTTAGGACAATTCTCTTCCTTAAATAAGGCCAATAACTAATCCCAGTCACTATAAGTAGTTGAAAGAAATAGTAGCATTTTTGAATATCACAGAATACTAACTATTAAAACCAAATATTTTTAATAGGTTTTTTAGAGAGAAAGGAGGGGAGAGGGAGAGAGAAACACTGATGTGAGAGCAAACATGCCTCCTGCTAGGGATCCAGCCCATAATCCAGGCATGTGCCCTGATCGGGAATCAAACCAGCAACCTTTCAGTGCATGGGACACACACAGCCAGGGTTCAACAATTTTAACATGCTAGGTTTTGTTGTATTTTTAAAACTAATTCAGATCAGCCTTCTTCCTCATACTAATATAAAATAGTTTCATCATGCTATCTGTCACACTTTTCCATCAGGATCCCTCACTAATACACAAAAGATGGAGAGGGAGAAAACCTACTTGATGCCTTTTAAAATACATAACACTTATAAATTTCCAGTAGCCAATAATCATAAATATCTACATATTATTTAGGGGGTAGGCAAAAGTAGGTTACAGTTGTCAATATATGAAACACAGTTTATTCTTATATTATTATTTATTCTTGTATTACATGTTTTTCCATATGCACAACTGTAAACCTACTTTTGCCCACCCCTGTATAAAACACCATTTTGCATTTTTCTGGTGTTTTACTGCAAACGCACTTAATCTTTATTAAAAAGTTGAAGATCAAGATGGTATATTTTTGAAAAGTGTAATTATTTCGAGGACTAAATTTTCCAAGCTGAAATATTTTAACTGTAGCTAAAACTCTGAAATGATTCTTAAGCTGTGCAGTAAACATGCAATTTAACCATTTGGTCTCAAAAAACAAATACAACATAAAGATGAAAATTCACTCAAATACTTTTATCCCAAATGGAACGTTATTTTTTATTTATTTATAACATAAGAATAATAATCAGTTTAATAACTACAACAATGTAGCATGAGTAGTCAATACCAGGACAGTCTGTGGTATGTACATGGTGTCCCCACGGCAGTCAATGGGACCCTGTGTGTCCTGGAGAAATGAAGTGAGAGACTTCAGGAAGTCCACAAAAAGCAGGAGGTTTTCAGCATCCCGGACGCTCTGGTGCACATGGACAGAGACACACCGCAAAGCACAATGGACAGAGCTTCCAATGCCACATCTCAGTATCATGTGGAACTAAAAGTGCTTCTTTACATCTCAGGACAGGAATGGCTTTGTCGCCCCATCCTTGAAAGATGAGAGCAGAGAAGTAACCCTTGGGGTAAACAGTGCCCCTTTCTACCATTCCCACAACTCCCAATCCCTCAGAAAGTCACATGGGAAAATGTAGGCAGTCTGTTTATAGATTAGGGCACGTTTGTAGAAAGAATTGCTCTCAGATGCATTTTCTCTGCTCCCCAAAAAGCTTAGTAAAATGTTGGATCCACGGGAAGAAAAAGTAACGCATTACACAAGCATCTCAATCATCATCCCATCAGGGGGAGGGACAGTAAAAACATACTATGTGTTCCCACTTGATGCTTCAGTCAACAATCAAGGCAGGTTTCCTAAGAGACCATCTTGGGATGTTGACACAGTGGTGGAGAGATCAGGAGATGAATGTTGTTCCTGAGTTAAAATATGCTTAATAGAGCAAATTTCAGTAAAACTTCAGTCAACTCAGATTTGTTTTTTACTGCAATGTTTGATGCATCACCGAAAAAATACTACTGTGAAAATAGCAAAAAAAGAGTCTTCTAGTCCTAGCAGTAATGAACAGATGCTAATTACAGGCAGTTGCAATTCTACTTGAAAGGTCAAGTGTGGGCAGCTCAACTCTAGGCCCCAGACACACCTACTGAGCTTGCAGCCAGGAAGGGGCTGGCTCAAGTGACCGCCCTTCAGTGGGAGATGGGCAGGTACGGGCATTGATTAGCAAGGGCGTTGAACAGGAACCATGGACAACCAGAAAACCAAGTAGTTCCAGAGTAACCCAGTTCATAGGCATCCGAAGATTCTGATGCAATTAAAAGATCACTTGGCCAATACATAGGTGGCAAATCACAAAAAGTCACATCTGATGTAAAATGGGTATTTCTGAGAAGTCTCTAATGCAAAGATTTTGCTTTTAAAAGATGTAACACGTTTTATGAAAAAGTTATCTCATTTTAAAACCGACCTCTTTAGAAGAGGAAAGCTGGAACGCACAGTTCCTGTGACACCGTGATCCTATCTCCAAGGACAAGCTGGGCTCCGAGGCTGAGCTTCCTACCCAGGTGCTGTGAAGCTTCTCAAGCTCCTGGCCCAGAGTCAGCATCAGGACTGGCTTCTTCCTCTGTCTGCTCTGCAGTTTGGATAGAGGGAGAAAATGGATCCACATTTAAATTTTAATTACTTAGGTGGCATTTAAGATGTATATTGTTTTATTCTTCTCTTTCTCAATGAGCACTGCAGTAATGCTTGCTGCACCTTGATGGTAATTTATTGTTAACTAGAAGTCCGGTGCATGAAATTCGTGCACGGCGGGGGGTTGTCCCTCAGCCCAGCCTGTACCCTCTCCAATCTGGGACTCCTGGAGGGATGTCTGACTGCCTGTTTAGGCCCGATCTTGGATTGGGGATCGGGCCTAAACGGGCAGTCGGACATCCCTCTCACAATCCAGGACTGCTGGCTCCCAATTGCTGGCCTGCCTGCCTTCCTGATTGCCCCTAACTGCTTCTACCTGCCAGCCTGATCACCCCCTAACCACTCTGCTGCCAGCCTGTTTGCTCCCAACTTCCCTCCTCTGCTGGCCTGGTCACCCCTGACTGCCCTCTCCTGAAGGGTTGATCACCTCCAACTGGCCTCCCTTGCAAGCCGGGTCCCTCTCAACTGCCCTCCCTTGCAGGCCTGGTCCCTCACAACTGCCCTCCCTTGCAGGCCGGGTGCCTCCCAACTGCCCTCTCCTGCTGGCCATCTTGTAGTGGCCATCTTGTGTCCACATGGGGGTAGGATCTTTGACCACATGGGGGCAGACATATTGTGTGTTGCAGTGATGATCAATCTGTATATTACTCTTTTATTAGATAGGATAGAGGCCTGGTGCAGGGGTGGGGGCCAGCTGGTTTGCCCTGAAGGATGTCCTGGATCAGGTGGGGGTTCCCTTGGGGCGTGGGGCGGCCTGAGCGAGGGGACTATGGTGGTTTGCAGGCCGGCCACGCCCCCTGGCAACCCAAGGGGAGGCCCTGGTATCTGGAATTTATTTTCCTTCTACAATTGAAACTTTGTAGCCTGGAGCGGAGCCAAGCCTGCTGCTCCCTCTGGGGCGGCAGCCATTTCTGTGGCAGTTAATTCACCTTCTACAATTGAAACTTTGTAGCTGCTCTCTCAAGCTCCATTCTGCTGCCATTTGTTTGAATTTGTTTACCTTCTATAATTGAAACTTTGTAGCTTGAGTGGAGGCTTAGGCCTGCAACGGCTATGGAAAGCTTGGCTTACTCTGTTACCCTGGAAACCTTGCTCTCTGTGGCTGTAGCCATCTTGGATTGGGGTTAATTTGCATACTCGCCCCAATTGGCTGGTGGGCGTGGCTTGGCTGGTAGGCGTGGCTTATGTAGCGGAGTGATGGTTAATTTGCATATTACCATTTTATTAGAGAGGATACTATTGCAGGAATCCTCCGTTTCTCCCCCTTTGCCCACCACCACCCAACCTCCATCACCCCTCCTTGGCCCTCACCACACTATTGTCTGTGTCCTCGGGCTATGCTTATGTGTTCTTTGGCTAATTCCTTCACCTCTAATGATATCTTCTGAATTGTCATCCAAGATCAGCATTACTTTCAGATCTTGGAGTAGTAATTCCAAATTAAAGACACCAGAGCCACAAAAATTTAAAAGAGGATGTGGAATATAATGAACAACTTAAATGGATGAACAAAAATAGATCTAGAGACAGAGAAACACCGAACAGACCCGTCAAACCTCAGTGGGAAGGCAGGGGAGGGTGTGTGTGTGGGGGGGTGGTGTAAGAGATCAACCAAAGGACTTATATGCATGCATATTAGCATAACCCACGGACACGGACACTGGGGCGGTGGGGGCTTGTCCTGGGGGGTGGGAGTGGCTGGGGAGGGGTCAATGGAGGAAAAAGGAGACTTATGTAATACTTTAAACAAAAACAAACAAAAATAATTTAAAAGATGAGTTGTAATGTTCAGTGAGAAACCAATAGCAACTTTAATTTGGGATAAGAACATTTAATGTTAAAATACTTTAACTATGAAATGACGTCCTAAATTCCATAGGGAGGTACAATGCATCCGTTTTTATGTGTCCTTAGAATAACACATTATAATGGCACTAGAGGCTCAGTGCATGAAATTCATGAACTCGGGGTGGTTCCTCAGCCTGGCCTGTGCCTTCTCACAGTCTGGGAGCCCTCGGGGGATGTCCGACTGACGGGCCTAAGCCTTCAGTTGGACATCCTTAGTGCTGCCACGGAGGTGGGAGAGGCTACCTCCATGCTTCTATGCTTGCCAGCTGTGAGCCAGACCTCTGGCTAAGCAGGGGGCAGCTCCTGCGTTGAGCATCTGCCCCCTGGTGGTCAGTGCACATCATAGCGACTGGTCGTTCTGCCATGGGGCCAAAACTGGCCCTTTGACATCCCCCGAGGGGTCCTGGATTGCAAGAGGGTGCAGGCCAGGCTGAGGGAACCCACTGGTGCACGATCGGGGCCTGGGAGGGACTGTGGGAAGGCTCCAGGGTGTGTCCAGCTCCTCTCACTCAGTCCCGATCGGCCGGACCCTAGCAGCAAGTTAACCTACTGGTTGGAGTGTCTGCCCCCGGTGGTCAGTGCATATCATAGTGACTGGTCGGCCGGTCACCTGTCTGCCCCCTGATGGTCAGTGCATGTCATAGCGAATGGTTGAGCGGCCTTAGCATGTCATTAGCATATTACGCTTTGATTGATTGAACGGACGGCCTGACGACCGGACACTTAGCATATTAGTCTTTTCTTATATAGGATTATATACAGTTTCACTTTAGAAGAGGGCCAACCATAAAGGGTGGGTAAATGAATGATGCTCCAACCATTTACCTGAGTCATGCAGTAGAGCTCCATGCAGTGCATGGAAGTACATCCTGGAGCGCTTGCTAGATGTCAAGCACAGTTTCAGGAGTTTTATGTCATTACTTCTCTTTATGACTTTTCTATATTTTCTAAATCTTTTTCATCAAATGATTATTAACATTCTTACCAGAAAAAGCAGAGGAAAGATGTTGCTCAGAGATTTTTCCACATAATATTGCCAATTCCTTCCCTACTCACTCCTCAGGGGGAGGGGGAGGAAGGGGTAACTTGAGAAAGAATCTTTAGCCAGAAAATTAGGGAAGCTCATAGGGTCATAACATAAAAGGTTGTATGAAGTTGATGAGCGATCATAAAATTGTATCACAGTACTTTAGTGTCTTTATTGTGTTATGGATACTACCATCAGTTAGATATATTGATAGGTAAAGGCAAGGTAGTAGAAAACTCCTTTTAAGTTTGACTGAAATCTATACTAGGTTCTTAGGAATAGCTCTTTAAAATGACTTAGAAGAAATCATGTTGCAGTCTTAGAAGAACAAGGCAGAGCATCATTCATATATAATTTTGTGTAACCAAATAATTCAATTCTCCATTATAGAAAAGCCAAAATGTTTTACACATAAGTAGGTATTTCTTAGTTTCCAGGATAACTGATAGAAAATTGTCTGAAATAAAGACATTAAAAGCAAACTTTCATTGTGCTTGTACTTTATATTTTAGTGCTATGACCTTGTTTCTATGGAAACTTGATAATAGGCAAATGCTGAAATTGAGGTTTCTTATATCCCTTTATTGAATGTCTCCCCCAAATTAAAAACAAACTGAAATGAAAGTTTTACTATCATGTTGAACATAAAAAGGTAGATTATGTACTCACAAACTCTGTTAACTATTCTAACTTAACACTTTTTATCAGAATGCTTAATCCTTACCTGCTTTTTTACCAGCTTCTCCTAAAGTTCTGTCCAGGGCAATTCAAAGTCATTGGGACAAACTCTTTAACATATATCAGCTTGTTTGCCCGGTAAATTCATGCTATTTCATGACGTCGTTTTTTATCCTTACTCATTATAATGAATTTATGGACATAGGATTGAGAGGTAGGTGTTGCCTCTGAGATGTATACAATAATTTTGAATGGAAATGTTCAAAATCGGGGTAAGTTAAGGTAGACCCACTTTGTGGAGGAATTGTAAAACATGAGCTGCATTCTAAAGAGCTTTTAAAGCATCACAAGAACTGAATTTGGCATATCTATCACCTCCATGTCAGCTTCTGTTCAGTAGCTGTGTTACACAGTCATTTGAGATCTATCTCTAAGTCTCGGCTTCTTCATTAGCAATAGAGGGAGAATATACATGGGTCTTATTTGTAGTTAGAAGGGCCAAATGAGATATACATGAAAGTGAGTTGTAAATCTTTTTTAAAAATTATATAAAGGCCCTATTTTGGTTTATATCACTATCATCTACTAACTGGTTTGTAAAATCACTCAGAGGCTTACCGTACAGAACCACGCAGAGTAGAAGTTTTTACAAATAATTATTTGCTTTTTGTTTAAAGGCACAATTAATTCTCATAATTTGTTCATTTTTTCACAATACTGTCTTAAAAAATTCTGAAAAAAAGAGTACTTCCCATTTACAAAGCCACGTCCCATCTGGGTGAACTCATAGGCTTAATCTAACTTTTAATGAAATGAAGAGCTTAACTAAAGTTTAAATAGAATAAGAACTATAATACATTTCCTCTATGAAATCAAATAATCTCTGGCATTTAAGTGAGACAAATGGGGCTTTAACATCTTTATGACAGAATGTTTTTTACTTAAAAGAACAGTCTTCATTAGCCACGTTGTTACCCATAATTATTTTAATCAAACATTTCCTCTCTTTTTCCTCTCTCCTCCCTCTCTTCTCTCTTCTCCCCCCCAACACTTTAGAACTTTTACCTCAACACTCTTTAAAAAAATTTTTTTTTTTACTGATTTGAGAGAGAGGATGGCAGAAGGAAAGAGAGAGAGAAACATCAATGATGAGAGAGAATCATTGACTGGCTGCCTCTTGCACGCCCCCTACTGGGGATCAAGCCCGCAAACCAGGCATGTGCCCTGACCGGGAATCAAACTGTGACCTCTTGGTTCATAGGTTGTCGCCTTGAGCCAAACCGGCTGGGCTTACCTCAACACTCTTGAAGTTGAACAGGATTCTATCAACAGGAGGGGAAAGGAGAGAGGGAGCCATGGAGACAAGCATTCTTGTGGAGGATCTGGCATCTTAATGTCCCAAACTTTATATTACAAATTAAAGTCTAAATTTGTTTTCTTTTTTGAAAAAAATTTTTTTACACCAATAGTCTCATGAACACAATACCTCTCTTTTAGAACGGTCAGTGTAAAAGAGGAGTCTGTTAAATCACTGAAGTAAGACTAAAACATACTTGTTTAAAAGTGGAAATTTTAAAGTAATCAGAACTCTGTGGGTTCTCCTTTGGGTAAAAAACAAGCAAGCAAACAAAAAACTATGTTCTGCAGCACTGGCAGGCACATTTCACATCATTCAGTTACTTTATGTTTTCTTTCCCACAATTTTCTTTCCTTCTGTGTTCAAATTATAGTTGGAACAAATAAAGCAGCTTCTGTCTGAGACTCTGAAAGCAGCTCACTTAACGCCATACAGCCTCTCCCATGTCAGTCTCTATTTTGAACTTAAATTACAAACCCTAAATTGTTTTCACGTGAATTGTCCTGACTATCGACTGGCTTAACAGGTGGGAGCACGGGTACCACCAAGCCCTTAACTTGATTCCTTCACTTAGGTACCATCTGGATAGGTAACAATGGATAAATACTCCAATGTTGGGATATTAAAGTTTTTATTGAGAAAGGAAAAAAAAATATACCCCAAAGTCTTCATATAGTCCCACAAGACCTTAAATAGAGCTATAAATAGGAAAGACTGAGGACTGGAGGGTCTCAGGCAGGTTTGAAAAATGAAAATAGGGAAAAGAACTGGGCTTTCAGGTAGTTAAGAAACTGGCTAGACATGACGGGGAAGGACTTAGGGGTGGGAATGCCAGGCATAGCCAGTGTTGGTCCCTGGTCCTGCCCTGGGAAAGCCAGCTCCAGGCAAGGAGCCCGAGTGGTTAGAGAGCACTGACTTCCTCCTGGAGAGGGAACGCAGCAGGAGGAGCAGGTTTGTGGAGGAAGGTGGCTTTTGGCTGTTATGTGGAACATGGAAGTGGAGCTCTCTGGTTGAAAGTTTGTTATAAATTTATTTTGGCTAAGTTTGTTAGGTGACATCCCAACTTACATTTTCAAAAACAGCACACATTAAATCAAACACACAAAAAAGCAATTAGAGAAATGTCTTAAAGTTAACATACTAATATCACATTTTTTTGTGATTGTTTTCACAGAGCAATTTGGAATCTGGTTTTAGTAAATGAGGCATTTTATGTAAAATAAAACTGTTAAATAAAAACATTTAAAATTGTATTGTTATTAGAGTATATAAAAAGTTATTGAAGCCATGGGTATAGAAGTGATTGCTTTGCCATATTTTTCTTAAAATCTGAAAAATTTTCAGCCACTTTTAATTACAGCCATCCCCCATTCTTCCTATTCTCTCTTTTTGTGTATCTGATAAATCGCTCTGTTAGATTTTTCTCGTCTCTGAAATTCTTTGGTCATATTTACTATTACTTTGTCTCTCAGTGCTATGTCTTGAATAATTTATTTAGTTCTTACTTCTGGTTCTTTAATTATCTGCTGAGCTGTGTGTAATTAATCCTACACTAAGCTCCTGTTTTTAGTTATTATAGTTATTATATTTTTTCATTTCTAGTAGTTCCATTGGGTTTTCTTTCCTATGTGCCTGGTCAGTTTTAATAGTATCTTTTCTGTTATTTGTCCAACTTTCAATAACTTCCCATTTTTTAAACATATGCATATCTAATTTACCCCACATCTGCTAAATAGCTGTGCTCCTGAGGTTTTGTTTTGTAATTTGCTTAAATTCTGATTATTTCTCATATTAGCTTGTCTAATTGTGATTTCTGATTGTGATAGTCAGCCTTGACTAAGCCCTCAATATTACCAGAAATTCTCTTCTACTTGCTTTATCAACTTTCCAATTTTTTTGTAATGGATTTTTGTCAGACATTCTTATCCTTCATAAAGTTCTCCAGTCTCTTCTGTCATAAAAAACAAAAACAAAAGCAAAGCAAACAAAAAAAAAATGGGTTTTTCTTTTGGTTCCATATATTTTACATTCATCTGACAAATGTTTATTGCATATCTACTATGGACTGAACTCTGTGGCAGGTGCTGAAGATTCAGGGCAGCACAAAATAAACATACTCCTTCTCTTTGGCCCTGGCCAGTAGCTCAGTTGGTTAGAGCATTGTCCTGATAAGCCAAGGTTTGAAATCTGATCAGGGCACATACAGAAAACAACTAGTGAATGCCTAAATAAGTGGAACAACAAATTTCTCTCTCAAATCAATACATAAAAATTTTTTAAAAATATATTCCTTCTATTCTAATGTACTTGAAATCTGGAGGGATGCAGAAGTAGATTTAAAAAAACAGTATATAGTTATGCCTTGCATAATAATGTTCCAGTCAGTGATGGACCTCATATACCTAGTACATGGTGGTCCCTTCCTCCTATCTAATAAAGAGGGAATATGCAAATTGACCATCATGCCATCACAAAGATGGCAGCGCCCATAGCGGAGGCAGGGTTTCCGTAACACAAGATGGCTGCGCCCACAGCAGAGGCAGGGTTTCTGTAACACAAGATGGCTGCACCCACAGCAGAGGCCGAGTTCCCATAACGAGCCTTAACGAGCAATCAGCAGGGACGTGAGGCTGCGCCCCCCGACTGATGGGGCTTGACAGGGGATCTCAGGCTGTGTCCCCCGCCCCAATGCCAGGCCGGGGGACCTCAGGCCGCGCCCCTCACCTGGCAGGGCTTGACAGGGGACCTGAGGCTGCGCCCCCCTCCTGGCACCGGGCCGGGGGACCTGAGGCTGCGCCGCCCCCACCCGGCAGTGCTTGACAGGGGATCTCAGACTGCACCCTCTGCCCGGTGGGGCTTGACGGGGGACCTCAGGCCGTGCCCCCCTGCCTGGCGGAGATTGACAGGGGATCTCAGGCCGTGTCCCCCACCTGGTGGGGCTTGATGGGGGACCTCAAGGCATGTTCCTCACCCCGGCTCAGGCTGGGGGACCTCAGGCTGCACCCCCCGCCCTGGAGCCAGGCCAGGGGACCTCAGGCCGTGCCCCCCACCCTGGTACCAGGCTGGGGGACCTCAGGCTGCGCCCCCGCCCAGTGGGGCTAGATGGGGGACCTCAGGCTGTGCCCCAGCCCGGTGGGGCTTGACGGGGGACCTCAAGGCGTGCCACTCGCCCTGGTGCTGGGCCGGGGGACCTCAGGCCATGCCGCCCGCTCTGGCGCCAGGCTGATGAACCTCAGGCGGTGCCCCCTGCCTCGGTGCTGGGCCGGGGGACTTGAGGGTACACTGGGGGACCTGAGGCTGCGACCCCCTGCCTGGTGTGTGCCGGGGGACCTGAGGCTGTGCCCCCCACCCTGCGGGGCTTGACGGGGGCCCTGAGGCTGTGCACCCCACCCAGCGGGGCTTGACAGGGGACCTGAGGCTGCGCCCCCTGCCCGGCGGGGCTTGACTAGGGTGGGGCCGGCCGGGTCTGGGTCTCGCCCAATGGGGGTGGGGCCGGCTGGGTCTGGGTCCATGCGATTTTGAGGCGCTGCGGGTGGGCGGGGACTTGACTCTGAGTCCCACGGTGTGCCCCAGACTCGGACAGGAGGAAGATTTTCATATACATTTTACTAATTTTCTTTTATCTCTGACACTTCTATTATAGAGAAAGGGCAAATAGCAATATTAAAATATTTCCTCTAATTAATCCCTTTTAATGTGCACAAATTTCTTGCACCAGGCCACTAGTAAGATTATAATGGAGCTGAAAAATCCCTATTGTAAATTGTATTAAAGTATAACATACCATTATGTACAATACAGAATACTTGATAGTGATAATAAATGACTGTGTTACTGGTTTCTGTATTTCCTGTATTATATTTTAAATTGTTATTTTAGAGAATACTCTTTCTACTTATAAAAATTTTTTGCTGTAAAACGATATCATGTTAGGCTACCAGAAGCCTTATACATCTTGTGTTTACTACATCTCTCTCTCTTTTTTTCCATTTTTTTATTAAGGTATTATACGTGTACATATTTTACCATTGCCCCCCCTCCACCCCACTCCCATGCATGCCCTCACCCCCCAGTGTTTTGCGTCCATTGGTTATGCTTATATACATCTCTTGATTGCATTATTTTCTCATGCTTGATTTGACCTCGTGTAGTTTTGTAGAGTAACGTGCTGTACAGGTTTGTAGCCAAGGAGCAATAGGCTATACCCATGGTCGGCAAACTGCGGCTTGTGAGCCACATGCAGCTCTTTGGCCCCTTGAGTGTGGCTCTTCCACAAAATACCACGGCCTGGGCGAGTCTATTTTGAAGAAGTGGCATTAGAAGAAGTTTAAGTTTAAAAAATTTGGCTCTCAAAAGAAATTTCAATCGTTGTACTGTTGATATTTGGCTCTGTTGACTAATGAGTTTGCCGACCACTGGGCTATACCATTTAGCCTAGGTATGTAGTAGGCTATATCATCTAGGTTTGTGTAAGTGTACTCTGATGTTTGCACAACTACAAAATCACCTAACAACACACTTCTAAGAATGTGTTCCATGCACGACTGCAGATATAATTAATTAAAGTTTTGACAAAGGAAAATCATTCAGATAGTGGAAAGTTAACAGGACAACTAAGTTCAATTAGTACTAGCAGTTTTCCAATAATATTTAGAGTAAATATTAAGAGGAGTCTAGATCTTAAGATAATAAGGAAATAACTACTTCTAAATAGGAGGTTAGGAACAGGATGAGGTGTGAGAGTTACTAGAAACTATTATATCAAGTTTTAAAGTTAAATGTCTCTAAAGTGGAAGTTTTGGACATATTTTTAGTGCCATGTTCAATTTCCAGGCATTTTATTTTTAATTAACTTTAACCTCTAACATTGAGAGATATTCATTGATAATGGGGCTTGGCTTTTATTCTTTTTATTATTGTTGAAACTATATGCTGCAACTTAGCTCCAATAAGCTGAATATATATGTACTAGAGGCCTGATGCATGAAATTCGTGCAAGGGGCTCAGCCCTCACAGCCCTGGCTGCCTTGGCTGGCCTTGCAGCCCCGGCTTTGTCTGGAAGGTTGTCTGGAAGGTATCTGGATGCTTGTTCTGCTGTTTGGTCTAATTGGCATATTAGCTCTTTATTATATAGGATATACTAGAGGCCCATTGCATAGGATTTGTGCACTGGTGGTGGGTGTGGCCTGTGGGGATCTGTCCGCTGTGGTAGTGCTGCTCATCCCTGTCAGCTGAGTAGTGCTCCCACTGTGGGAGTGCACTGACCACCAGGGGGCAGCTCCTGTGTTGAGCTTCTGTCCCTTGGTGGTCAGTGCGCATCATAGCGACTGGTTGACCAGTTGTTCTGGTCATTCCGCTGTTTGGTTGCTGAGCTTTTATTGTTGGGTGATTGTAATTTTTTCAAAATGGCCTTGAAGAAGAATAGGTGCAGGAAGGATGAGGAATAAAAGCATGATAAAACTGCTTGAGCATCCTCTCGAAAGGTATTAGAAATTGAACTTCTTGGAATTGAGAGTTGTAGGCAGATTTACCTACCCACCATCCACCCACCCAAACCAACCAACATTTATTAGGATCTACTTGTGTTAGGTATTGTGCTGCATTTTGAGGTTGTAATGATTATTAAGACCCTCTCTTGGAGTAATCAAGGGATGTTAGTTCATTTTTAGCATTAGTGTTTTATAAAATACTAGTGGCCCGGTGCACAAAATTCGTGCACAGGTGTGGGGGGGGGGGAAAGGAAGGTTCCCTCAGCCCAGCCTGCACCCTCTCCAGTAAGACATCCCTCTCACAATCTGGGACCGCTGGCTCCCAACCGCTCACCTGCCTGCCTGCCTGATCCTCTGCCTGCCTGATTGCCCCTAACCCCTCTGCCTGCCTGATTGCCCCTAACTGCCCTCCCCTGTCAGCCTGATCTCGCCCCCAACTGCCCTCCTCTGCTGGTTATCTTGCCCCCAATGGCCCTCCCCTGCCGGCCTGATCGCCCCTAACTGCCTCTGCTTGCCTGATCGCCCCTAACTACTTCCCCTGCCAGTCTGATCTTGCCCACAACTGTCCTCCCCTGCCGACCTGATCTCGCCCCCAACTGCCCTCCCCAGCCGGCCTGATCTTGCCCCAACAGCCCTCCCCTGCTGGCCTGATCTTGTCCCCAACTGCTCTCCCCTGCGGCCTGATTTCGCCCCTAACTGCCTCTGCCTTGGCCCCCATCACCATGGCTTTGTCTGGAAGGAAGTTGGAGTCTGGAAGATGGCCGGTTGACCCGGTCTAATTAACATATTACCCTTTTATTAGTATAGATTGGGAAAACAGTGACCATAGTTTTCACATAGAAATTATATTAGAGGTAATCAATTTGAAAAAGTTTTTAAAAATGATATATATGGGTTGCAACAATTTTAAAAAAATTATATTTCCACATAAAAGGATAACTATAAGAATTTTATATTTTTACTCTTTATCTTGGTTTGATTTTATAATTTGAGTTAAATATTCATGACAATGAATACAGTGTGCACATTTTATTTGATTTTAAGTTCAAACACTTTTTTATGTATTGATAATCATGATATTTTTATTGCAGATCTCATTTTAGAGAGTACTAATATCTATATCCTGAGCCAAATGAGGCAAAAAGAAAAGATATATTTATATTATCCCCTCATAAAAGAGTCAATTATGTTTGGACTATAGGATATTACTATTAACAAAAATATTACTGATAATATCTTATATTAGTGCTAGAGTATACAAAACATTCAAAGTTCATTCTCATTTGATTTTCAGAATAGTCTGATTAGGATGAATAAGATTTATCTTCATTTAAATAGAAAAAAAGATTAGAAAAATTGTGACATACTCTGTAGCATATGGATAATAATGGCATATAATACCATTATTGACATCTCAGCATATATTTAGACTATAATTTATATTTTTATTTTGTAGATGAAAATAAAATGTTACCTGCAAGATCTGGATGTACAATAGAAGATCATGTGATTTCGGGAAATGTAGACGAATTTCGTAAAGATTTTATTTCAAGAATATGGCTGACCTACAGGGAAGAATTTCCTCAAATAGAAGGCTCATCTCTGACAACAGACTGTGGTTGGGGCTGTACATTACGAACTAGCCAGATGCTATTGGCTCAAGGACTCATACTACACTTTCTTGGTAGAGGTAAATCAAATCTCTGTGTTTTTTTTTAATTTGAACGCCAGCTTTTAAACTGCATATAATTCCCTGTGGTTAATTTCTTGACTCCCTAATGTCTTCTAAAGTTGAAACTAATCTAACATATTGCATCCTTTTTTTTTTTTACTTCAATTTTTTATTAAGGTATTATATGTGTACATATCTTACCATTGCCCCCCCACACACCCCACTCCTATATATGCCCCCACCCCCCAGAGTTTTGCATCCATTGGTTATGCTTAACATATTGCATCCTTATTGAATTGGGTCAGGTATGACTTATATATAAACTTTCATGATTCCCCTTTCAAAAACACATGTGGAACATAACCTATTATTCTTGGCTACTACCATGAATTAAGTAAGTTCAGTTTTTAGTAGCCTTTGTTTTGGTGTGGTTATTACTTATTTACTAGAGGCCCGGTGCATGGATTCATTCACCAGTGGGGTCCCTTGGCCTGGCCTGCACCCTCTTGCAATCCAGGACCCCTCGGGGGATGTCAGAGAGCTGGTTTCAGCCCAATCCCCACAGGTCAGGTCGAGGGATCCCACCGGTGCATGAATCCGTGCACTGGGCCTCTAGTTAGCATATAAGACCTTTGGTTGATCTCTTTCCGCCCTCCCCTCTCCCCGCTTCCCTCTGAGATTCATCAGTCTGTTCCATGTTTCCATGCCTGTGGTTTCTGCTCCTGCATTGAGTGTCTGCCCCCTGGTGGTCAGTGCGTGTCATAGCTACTGGCCGGTTGGCCTGTCAGCCAGTTGCTTAGGCTTCTATATATATATATATATATTTTTTTTTTGATCGAACTCTCTGGATTATCTCCAGTTCAGTAAATCCTGGGCAGGTCAATAGCAGTGACTTTGAGCAGATAGTTAATATTTTTACATTATTTAAATTTACATTATTGTAACAAATTTTACACTGCTTTCTTTATTTTCTCTCTACATATCAATAATGCTTTAAAATTATTTTAATCTTTATAGATATGACTGTAATCAGTTAAACTGATTAGGCATTTCTTAATAAGGTCATCATACTTAGTCTTTTAGACTCTCAAAAATGTCATTGATACCTAACTTACATATATCTTTTTTTTCTAGTGTGCTACCTTCCTTACCCTATTAGTACATTTTTTAATAATATGTACATTTGTAGGAGGGTTTTAGTTTACCATTTTACGCTATCCTATATGGTTACTAAGTGCTGTCATTTTTTGTTAGTTTTTCTGAATTCTTGTCAAATATTTAGTAACCTTTCTATAGGGATTATTGATGAGATCATGTAGAGAATGTTTATTCAAAAGTAGTGTGAATAATGCAAGGAAGAAGAATTTTTAAACTCTGGGATGGATTTATTTGTAGTCTTGTGAAATCAGGGGCAAGAATTGGAATATTTTTCATAGTCTTGACTAGATCTCTGAATCTAGGACTCATTTTGTTAACTTGAAATTACATCTATGTTTGGGGACTGTGTTGTTATTAAAAACAGTGACATTGTGGAAAAATTGACTTTTTTAAAGAACTCTGATCTTTAATGACTTTATTTATTATACCTATTCATTTACTAGCAAATTCATATTACTCCTTAAACAATGATTATGTTATTCTGAAAGGATTGTATGAGAAAAAAACCATTTAAAAATATTTAAAATTGCCATAGTCAGACTTCTATTTTAACACATAACCAAAACAAACTTGTTTTCTGAAGTTATTCTCTCATAAATCCTCTGAATGTTAGTGAATATGTTCACTGTGCCTTTGGGTGGTCAAGACTGGATATCTGATAAGCAGTACAGGTAATGGAATACAAAAGACTTTATCCCATCTCAGTGCTGTCAAAGAAAAGAAAAAAAGCATATCCAGAATTGTCTATGTGTGCCTGAGTTTGCTATTTCTCTTTCTCTCTTGCTTTCTTTTTTTGGAGAGGGTCTTTCATTTTGTGATTTCCCCCCCTGTTTTTATGTAATACAGTCTAATTTTAGAAACTATAGAAGAGTCCAGAGAATAATATTGCTACTCAAAAGTAAGCATTATCGATATATTGACCTATTTCTCCACTCATACCTTTATTTGCTTTTTTTTTTTAAAGTGTACTTATTTATTTATTTATAATATATTTTTATTGATTTCAGAGAGGAAAGAAAAGGGAGAGAGATAGAAACATCAATGATGAGAGAGAATCATTGATCGGATGCCTCCTGCACGCCCCCTACTGGGGATCGATCAAGCCTGCATCCTGGGGCATGTGCCCTGATCATGTGCCCTGACTGGGAATCTAACCATGACCTTCTGGTTCATAGGTTAACTAACACTCAAAACTGAGCCAAACTGGCTGCATTTTATTTGCTTTTTTTTTTTTTAAATCTTTATTTGAAAGTATTACATATATCCCTTTTGTTCCTCCATTGCCCTCTCCTTTTTAAATCAACTTTATTGAGATATAATCTACATATCATAAACTCACTCATTTAAAGTGAACAATTCAATGATTTTTAGTATATTTACAGAGTTCTGTAACCATCACCATAATCTAATTTTAGGACAATTTCATCATCCCCAAAAGAAACCTCATATCTATTAGTATTTACTCCCAATACACTCCTGTTCCATAAGCAATTATTAATCTACTTTCTGTCTCTATAAATTTACCTCTTCTGAGCTTACTATTTTAGTTTAGTAACCCATCTGAGTTTAAATGCTGCATACTTATTTTAGTAGAATTGTTAAAGTCTAACTATTTAAAAGATCTGAACACCTTGCTTTGGAACTACTATAGCTTGGACCTGGCCTGATGCTTTGAACATTGAAAATTCAGACTCTGAATCATGGACTTCCCACACTGTAAAAAAATTTACTGCATCATTTGAAGCATCGCTGTCAGGGGAAAGAGAACTCAAAACCCCAACAATTTCTCTGAAGGACACAATTGGGAGGTACTCTGATGATCATGAAATGCGAAATGAAATTTATCACAGGAAAATCGTCTCTTGGTTTGGTGACTCCCCCTTGGCTCTCTTTGGCTTACATCGACTGATAGAATATGGAAAGAAGTCTGGGAAAAAAGCTGGAGATTGGTATGGACCAGCTGTGGTGGCTCACATTTTAAGGTAAAATGTCTTACAATCTTTGATCTCATGGCAGAGGTTCTCAGGCTCAGAGATACTGATTTTTGCAGGGTATATACGTCATTAGAACTTTTAAAGTCTAACTATGTGTGAATATTCATAAAGGAGCTTTTATTTGCAACATTTTGCAACTGTAGTTACGTTTCATTTACTGACAGTTTTCTTAATTTGCTCACAGATAGAGATGTCTAAGTCTCTTTCTAACCAGGTTTTCATTAAACTACCTTATTGAATTATTCTAAATACTAACTAAACTTTGGAACATACATAACATTACAGGTTTTTTGTTTTTTTTATTAGTATAACTTGGGGGCTGTAATGTACTGATAGTGTAATGAAATGTCAAGAACTAAAATGGATGTTTTCAGCATTTCTTTGCATACATCAAATTCTTGTATGTATGGGACTATTAATATTATAATTTTATCTTAGTAAAATAGTTTGTGACAGAATAGTTAGAAAAAAATCGAAAGTCGCCTTAGCCGGTTTGGCTCAGTGGATAGAGTGTCGACCTGTGGACTGAAGGGTCCCAGGTTCAATTCTGGTCAAGGGCACTGCCCAGGTTGCGGGCTTGATCCCCCAATAGGGGACATGCAGGAGGCAGCTGATCAGTGATTCTCTCTCATCATCTGTGTTTCTCTCTCTCCCTCTTCCTTCCTCTCTGAAAAAAGAAAAAGAAAAAAAAAGGTCTAAGGTCAAATTTCTCTATACCTCATCTTTTTATGTGCCATTTATTTGGATACTACTTAAGTTTTTTAAAAATAGTCTTATTTTTTGTATGTCCCATTATTATTACTACTAGAGGCCCGATGCACAAAGATTCATGCAAGAACGGGCCTTCCTTCCCCTGGCTGCCGGCACCGCCTTCGCTCTGGCTGGAGCTGCCTTTTCGCTCTGGTCCGAAGCCGCCTTTCCGCCTTCCCACACTGCCCAGAGGCCCGGAGCGGCTGGGGCGGTGCGGAACGCCTGCGTCGTTGCCGACTACGCAAGCGTCCTGCCCCACCCCACCCCAGCCACTCGGCGCCTGTGTATGCAAATTAACACACCATCTTTGTTGTGTTAATTTGCATACTCACTCATTGGCTGGTGGGCATCGTGAAGGTATGGTCAATTTGCATCTTATGCTTTTATTAGTGTAGATAAATGGAATTATTAATATGTCATCCAGGTATAGTATGTTGTAGTAAATTTATTCCATTTAGAGTCATATATAAATTTGAAAATGATTACCAAATTTTTTGCATACTATATTAAATTACTGTTATATTTTATAGGTCAGATGCTTACAATTGAAAAAGTATTTGCATAATGTTATTAAATGGATTGTTAATAATATCAAGTACAGCTTGGTATGGCATTTATAAAAGCATAAGCATAAATGCTTAGCTTCTACTCTTCAAGGTGCAGAAGACTTTTTTGTAAAAGGCCTGATAGTAAATATTTTAGTCTTTGCAGGCCTTTATAAGGTCTCTATTGCTCATTTTTCTTTCCTATTTTTTTCTTTCTTGCTTTCTTTTTAAAAACAAGCCTTTACACAGTAAAAACCATTCTTATAAAAAAAAAACACCAACCCAGACCATAGATCATACTTGTCTTATGGCCCATAGTTATTGACCCTTCTGTACTATTAAACAAACATGTATAATAAGTTAACATGCATGTTAAGTTAAAGATTATAAAGATATAGTTAAGTAAAAATATTTATATTTCTACAACTTATGTAATTTCCTTTTACAAGATATTGTGATTAAAAAAATATATATTTTTATTTATTTCAGAAAGAAATGGAGAGTGAGAGCTAGAAACATCAATGATGAGAGAGAGTCATTGACCGGCTGCCTCCTGCACGCCCTCCACTGGGGATCTAGCATGCAACCTGGGCATGTGCCCCTGACCGGAATTGAACCCGGGACCCTTCAGTCCTCAGGCTTTTGCTCTATCCACTGAGCCAAACCAGCTAGGGCAAGATATTGTGATTTTTTTAAAAAAAATATATTTTATTGATTTTTTACAGAGAGGAAGGGAGAGGGATAGAGAGTTAGAAACATCGATGAGAGAGAATCATCGACCAGCTGCCTCCTGCACACCCCCTACCAGGGATGTGCCCGCAGCCAATGTACATGCCCTTGACCGGAATCGAACCTGGGACCTTTCAGTCCGCAGACCAACGCTCTATCCATTGAGCCAAACCGGTTTCGGCAGATATTGTGATTTTAAAAAACTATCATGCACCTTTTAAAAAAATGCTTTTATTAATTTTAGAGATGAAGGAATAGGGAAAGAGAAACATGGGATCCACTGTCTCCTGCTTCACGCCCCCTACTGGGGATTGAGCTGAGCCTGCAACCCAGGCATGTGTCCTGACCGGGAATCGAACTGATGACCTTTTGGTGCATGGGATGACACTCAACCAACTGAGCCACAACAACCAGGGCTATATTGTGCACCTTTGGGAACATTATACTCACTTAGAAATATATTTCAATTTTCAGTTAGGTCTATAGAATTGTAAGACTTGAAATTAGGAAATTTATTTGTTCATGCCATACAGGTTTTTGAATGAAGAAAAAAAAGTCATGCTATTGTTTAAAGAAAAGAAAAAGACTTTCATAAGTGTACCAGTGGACAAATAGAAATTCACCACTAGTCAGTATTGTAAGTTAATATGAAGCAAACCTTGAAGCATATTGTAATACCATTGGTTAGCAAGTGTTTAATGTTCTTTGAGTAATTTAGTGTAATAATCAACTTTGAAAAAATTGATCTGATTTTTGATACCACTCAGAGGATAGTTTTGAAAGCAGACATTACAAGTTAAGAGAATGTCAGGGAAATGATAGATTTCTTTCCTCTTAACTCTTTACTTACCAACTGAAAAGAACAGCTAGGATTTTAAAGGATGTACTTGTTATTTCTTAGAAAAGCAGTTGAAGAAGCAAAACACCCTGATTTACGAGGAATAACTATTTATGTTGCACAAGATTGTACAGGTAAGGAATGTAAATAATTTTAATTTTCACCTGTTCAGTTGGTCAGACTTTTTCATATGTGTTTAGGTTATCCCAATTATATTCTAAACTAGTGGCCTGGTGCACGAAATTTGTGCACATTAAAAGGGAATTAATTAGAGGAAATATTTTAATATTGCTATTTGCCCTTTTTCTATAATAGAAGTGTCAGAGATGAAAGAAAATTAGTAAAATGTATATGAAAATCTTCCTCCTTTCAGAGTCTGGGGTGCACTGTGGGACCTAGAGTCAAGCCCCTGCCCACCACCTGCACACGCTTTGAAAATGCAGGAGACCCAGACCTGGCTGGCCCCAACCCCATTGGGTGAGACCCAGACCCGGCTGGCCCCACCCCCATTGGGTGAGACCCAGACCCGGCTGGCCCCAACCCCATTGGGTGAGACCCAGACCCGGCCGGCCCCACCCTCATTGGGTGAGACCCAGACCCAGCTGGCCCCACCCCGGTCAAGCCCTGCCGGGCCAGGGGTGCAGCCTCAGGTCTCCCCTGTCAAGCCCCGCTGGGTGGGGGGGTGCAGCCTCAGGTCTCCCGTCAAGCCCCGCCTGGCGTGGGGTGCAGCCTCAAGTTCCTCTGTGCAGCTTCAGGTCCCTCAACCCGGTGCCAGGGCAGGGGGCACAGCCTCAGGTCCCCAGGCCCGGTACCAGGGTGGGGGGCGCGGCCTGAGGTCCTTTGCCCCGGCCAGGAGCCATGCAGCCTCAGGTCCCTGCTGTTCGGTCGTTATGTTACGGCGTCCCAGCCAATTTGCATATTCCTCTATTATTAGTATAGATGATTATGAAGGTAGGGACCATGTCTTACACATTTGTATTCCTATATAACCCCCTACATGTAGTAGGCACTTACTAAATATTTCTTAATATACTATGAATTCTTAGTTGCAATACTAAAATAAGCTATTAAAGAAAATTCCACTATTTAAAATGACTACTTTAGAAAAAGCTAGATGGGAAAATTTAACAAAGTTATATATTTGGGCCAAGTGTGTGCCAAGTACCTTCTCATCAATGGTTATGTTTCCAGGAGGTAAAATTCTTCGTTTGGATTTGTTTTGCAATAGTGCTTCAGTACATCATCTAATGTTGCAGCTATTGTCCAGAATTTTGCCTTGTTTTATTGTTTTGGTTCTTCTGTTTAATGAACAATATTTATTTATGTATGTATGTATGTATGTATGTATTTATTATTGATTTTAGAGGAAGAGAGAGAGAGAGAGAGAAACATCAATGAGAGAGAGAAATATTGACCGGCTGTCTACCGAATGTGCTTTGACCAGGATTGAAACTGAAACCTGGGCATGTGCCCTGACCAGGAATTGGACCCGCCACCTTTCAGTGTTGGGGATGATGCTCCAACCAACTCAGCCACACTGGCCAGGGCACCAATCAATATCTATAATAATGTTAAACTCTGTTGGGAGTAAAATAGAGACTTTAATTTGCTGATAAAATAAAAGTGCCTTTAAATAAGCCATCACATACTGTTAAATTTACTTTTTATAGAAATGCTATTATCAGGATAAAATATGTTAATGCTTGGGGAAAGTTAAATATACTTCAATCATATCTATACTAATAAAAGGGTAATATGCTAATTAGAGCGGATATTTTCCGGATGTCCTTCCTGACAAAGCCGCAGCGGCTGCCTGAGTCTCAGGCAAGCTGATGATGGTGGCAGCCACTGCCAGGGCCGGCCCGAGGCTCAGGCAAGCCGTGGTGGCTGTGAGGGCTGAGGTTCAGGCAGTCATGGTGGCCAACAGTGGCAGCAGCAGAGGCGTGATGGGGGCGTTGCCTTCCCCTGATTGGCGGGTCATCTCCACAGAGGGAGGCCATCCCCTGAGGGCTCCTGGACTCTGAGAGGGGTCAGGCTGGACTGAGCCCCCCCACCCCACCTCCGTGCACATATTTTTGTGCACTGGGCCTCTAGTTTAATATAAAGGTATTTGCAAAATGCTTTATTTTGTAAAGGATACCCTAATAACTAAGTAGTGTTTATAATGTGGAAAGAATGGTAACTAAGTACACATGCACTTTGTTTTTTTGTTAAGGTTAATTGTTGTTTTTTTTTTAAGAAAGGCTGATAGCCATATGAAAATGAAAATTGTAAATTTTCAGATGAGTATGATTTTTGCAGGTACTATATATTTTTTTTTAGCTAGGAATACTTGCAAATAAAATTTGATGTGTTATGAGTGCTAATTAGCCAAAGGATGTACTTAGTTAATCATTAAATAAATTTATGAATTTGCCTTTTGTGCTTTTATTGCTAACAAACAGCCTTGGTCTTTAAATGTTACATATTGTTAATTAAACAACACAAAGTTCCTCATTATATACTAGTAAATGGTTTGTTTATTTTCAAGTAGTTTTTAAAATCTTTAACACTGATGTTTCAGAATCCTAAAGGAAGAGTTTATATTAGTGTAGTGTATTTTGATAAATTATAGGGTTAGGAATTAGGTGAAGCCAGATTTTATCAATAATTTCCCCCCTCTGCCATCATTAGTATTTTAAAAGGCTCCATTTTCCTTTCATTTCATCCTCTTCTTATTCGGTATTCTCTTCATTTGTAATTGCATCTCTTTCCATGGCTTAAAGTAGTTAAGACTCTGCACTGTATATACTACAGTACAATGTCCTTTATAAATTGGACGTTTGAAACTACATTTTCAATGTTGCTTATGCTAATATGAGGTAACTTATATTTTCTTCTGCCCTTCAAATATTTCTACCTAGATGTTTTCAAACACTTCAAATTCAGCATGTTTAAGATTAAACTCATCACTGCCCTCTACCCCACTCCTTCCTTTCTATTTTTACTTTACTAATAGTATCATGTCCATATGCATACACTTACTTATTCTCGACTCTCCTCAACCAAAGCTTACCAATTGCACTTAAAAAATTTCTTTCTGAAATCTCTTCTCTCTTCTCTACTCTCATTGATTTAGATCAGACCCTTATCTGTAACTTGGACTTTAACTTGATTTCCTTGTGTCTCTCCTCTTTTCGATCTATCTGATCAACAGAAACTGATCATGTCCCTTAATTTAAAAACCTATGACTCTCCATTTACTCTGGCCTCATTATTTTAGCATATGAAGCACACGACGTCCTTTATAAATTTGTTCTGACCTGCATTTCCAGCATCACCTCCCAACACTGTCTTCCATGTTGATACACCAGAGTTCTGTCAACCTTCAGGCCATTCCTTGCACATACTATTATGTTTTCTCATGCCTTTGCACATATTGCCTCTGCTTAGAATGTCCCTTATTATTAAAAGGCCTCTTGTTTAACTTATTCTTTAAGAACATTCTCAAAGTTTACATCTTTGGTAAAGCCTTTCCTACTCCCGTCAGGCAGAGTTAGTTGATTTTTCTGTGCTCTATAACATTTTGGAAATATCTCTATTAAATGTTGCACTTGAAATCACTTGTAATATCACCTTATGATGATCTGTTTCTCCCTGTAGATCAATGATTGTTAAGGTAGCAGGGGTAGGGGAAAGGCATCTGAATTATTTGGTTGGGAATCTGCTGGAGTGAGCTTGTTATGGAATTAGACTATTTCATAGTCCTTACATATGTTAGAAGTGGTGGAAAAACATCCTAACGATTGAACCAGACACTCTGAAATCAGGGTCTTATTTGCTATTATACCCCTCTAGCATGAACACCTCAGTAAATAGGAGGCCCTCAAAAAATGAAGGGTAAGAGGCATTTGATAAGGGAGGAGTTGTTTTATAGGCCAGTGGAAATATTATTACTTTGTCTTACTGTGGCAATATTTGCTTCTGGAGGAAGTAGACCTCTCTGAAGGGAAACTTCATTTGAATCGCGTGTGTATTAGTTCAGAGAAGTGAAGATAGGAGATGGTCATGTGTACACAGCCTTAGAAAAGTGAGAGAATTTAAAGGTCTATAGTCAGAAGCCACTACTGAGTTGTTTGGAGAAAGTTGTTTCCATTGAAACAAATGGAAAGAACTGTTGTGGCATTTTTGTAGCTTTGGTTTCAACCAGTGACTTTCAACCAGTGTGCTGCAAGAATGTTTTATTTTGTTATTTTTTTTAAAATAAATTTTTATTGATTTCAGAGAGGAAGGGAGAGGGAGAGAGAGATACAAACGTCAATGATGAGAGTATCATTGATCAGCTGCCTCCTGCACGCCCCCTACTGGGGATCGAGCCCGCAATCCGAGCATGTGCCCTTGACCAGAATCGAACCTGGGTCCTTCCAGTCCACAGTCCAACGCTCTATCCACTGAGCAAACCAGCTAGGGCGAGAATTTTTAAAACATGCAATACCTGACTATTTAGTTAGGGGCAGTGACTTCTTTTCCCTTAGATTGTTAAATAAAAAATAACGACAGCCAACATAATAATAGCTGTCCACTGTGAATTATTCAAAATTATACCTGCTTTTTTTTATTTTTTTGGTCAGATTGGCCAAAAAAGTATATATTTTTGGTGTGCCACAGAATGTAATTAGTTTATATGTACCATAAGACAAAAAGGTTGAAAATCGCTGATTTAGACTGACTAGTGGAAATTGGGAAGCTTGCGTCCAAAAATTCTGATAGCTCATAAGTCTAAATTTGGAATTTAAAGGGAAGAACTGGGGCACAAGAGACAGAATTTGTTAAGCAGTTCACTGGAAGAGCAGAAGAGTTTGGTTAAACTGACAGGGAGTGTGGGTGTAAGTAAGTTTTGAATAAAACTATTTTATGTTGAACAAAACAAAATAAAGTTTTGTCTGTATTTGCTTCTACCGAATTCTCTCATTTTCTCTTGAAGTATTCCACTTAGGCTCCCCCACCCATCATTCCACCAAAACTACCCTTATCAATAATTTAATCTTGCTGAATCCAGTGGTCCCTTCTCAGTCCTTACATCACACAGTCTGTCAGTAGCAGCTGACACTGTCGACCACTTGCTCCTTTTCTTTGTAACATTTTGTTTGCTTAGTTTCCAGAATACTACTCTCAGGTTCCCTCTATCTCCTGTCCATCCAACTCCTCCGTCTCCTTTGCTGGTTTTTCCTTATCTCCCCGATCTCTAAAATAGTTGGTGTGCTGTGCTCAGCCTTTAGACTCCATGTCTTTTTCTGTGAACATGGATTTGGCTTTACAGGACCACCTGTCTGCGGTCAGTACCCGAATTTATAGGTCTACCCTGGGCCTCTCCCCAAATCCAGGCTTTTGTGTCCATGACTGCCTTCCTCTTTGCTTGCATGTCTAATAGGCATCTCAAACTTAGCGTGTCTAAAAACCGAGTTCCCAATCCTCCCTCTTATATTTGCCTCCCTCCCCTTGCTTATACCTTCAAATCACCCATGACTCCTTTTTCATCTCTCACACTTTACGTTTAATGTATTAGAGAATCATTTATCTTCAAACTGATCACTTTTCACTGCCTCCACAGGACCATGCTGTGACCATTCCCAGTCTTCATAATTACTGCCTTTGTTCAAGCCATCATCCTCTCTTGCTGAATTACTGCAGGGGCTTTCTAGCTGTTCTCTGGGCTTTAGCCCTTGCCTATAGTCTGCCTTCAACATGTGAACCAGACTGCTGAAGTGTAAGCCAGAGCAGGACATTCCCTTTCTAAAAAAACTCCTCAATGGCTTCCCATCTCACTTCAAGTAAAAACTGAAGTCTTTACAGTGGCCTTTAAGAGTGCACACAATCTGTCTTCACTCTCTCCTAGTCGGTAACTTTATCTCCTTACCTCATGCTTTATCTCCTGTACTCCTTGCTCACTTCCCTTCAGAGGCACCGGCCTCTTATTCCTGGTACATGCTAGCTGTGCTTCTACCCTAAGGCTTTTGCACTTGGTGATCTTTCTGCCTGGAATGCTCTTCTCCTAGGTATCTGCATTACTTGGTTTCTTACTTTAAGTTTCTCACAAGATCTTGCCCACCATCTGATTTTAAATTGACCCTGCCCCCAGCATTTCCTATTCATCTTTCTCCCCTTGTTTTTCTTTGAAGCACCATCTGACATATATTTTATTTATTTATTGTCCATTTCCCTGTATAGAGTATATGCTCTTTTAGAGGGATTTTTCTCCATTTTGCTCACTCTTGAAGCCCCAGTGCGATGTAGTAGCTACTCAATAAGTATCTGTTGAGTGCATAAATGAGGTAGGTATTTTTAACTCATTGAGACTTTGATAGTGACATCAGAGATCAGGTGACTGGCCAGTGTGGGGGAATTAGGGTAAAAATGTTTCTGAGAACATTTAATACATATTCATTGTGGTTTTTTTTTCAGTTTACAGTTCAGATGTAATTGATAAACAGTGTGCTTCCGTGGCCTCTGGTAATACAGATGACAAAGCTGTTATTATTCTAGTTCCTGTTAGACTTGGTGGAGAAAGAACCAACACTGACTACTTAGAGTTTATAAAGGTAAGAGATGAGAGCTGTTTATTTTTTTAAGGCAATAATAGCTCATATGAAAAATATAGAAGGTTTGCAATATTTTTCTATGAAATGAATAGTGATGATTTTATAGTTGTAGATCATAAAGTTTGACATTAGAGATTTAAAAAAATATTAAAAAATTGAGTTTTCAAGAGAGAGGATGGGAGGAGGAGAGAGAGAAACATCAATGTGAGAGCAAAACATGAATAGTCTGCCTCCTGCATGCACCCTACCAGGGATCAAGCCTGCAACCTGGCATGTGCCCTGATTGGGAATTGAATCGACAGCCTTTCAGTGTTTCGGTGCATGGATGACGCCCAAACAACTGAGCCACATGGGCCAGGGCTGACAGAGATTTCAAATTTCATTAAAGATCAGATGTGATTTGAAGGGGGCAGTGTTCTATGATAAGATGAAAAGCCTTTTAATCTGTGTAGCTAGTCAAGGAGACACAGATGCAGCAAAAATCATAATTCTATATAAAAAAAGCCTAATATGCTAAGTGTCTGGTCGACTGGTTGGCCGTTCAACCAATCAAAGTATAATATGCTAATGATATGCTAAGGCCACTCAACCGCTCGCTATGACGTGCACTGACCACCAGGTGGCACATGCTCCAACCGGTAGGTTAGCTTGCTGTTGGGGTCTGGCTGATCAGGACTGAGCGAGATGGTCTGGACATGCCCCGGAGCCCTCCCGCGGTCCCTCCCTGGCTAGCCAATCTCCCACATCTCTCCCCGGCCCTGATCATTCACCAGTGGGGTCCCTCTGCCTGGCCTGCGCCCTTTTGCAATCTGGGACCCCTCGGGGGATGTTAGAGAGTTGGTTTTGGCCCAGTCCCGCAGGCCAGGCTGAGGGACCCCACTGGTGCACAAATTCCTGCACCAGGCCTCTAATTTTTAATATGTCTACATTTCTCATTATTGTTATTTGTGATTTTTAAAGGTATGTACCTTTATTTATTCATAAAACCCACATTAAATTATGTCAAGTAGTTATTGAAATAAACTGACTTTTCTATTATGGCTGCATTATCTATTAATTTGTTTCCTGTGTCACCATGAGGTCCATAAGAAGTTAGGATGATTATTTATATAGACAGAAATGATGAAGATACACTGTAGAGAGGTTCCAACTTTGTTTTCTTCATAATAACCAGTTAAAAATCTGTTCTATTTCATAATTCTTTTTCCTAAATAACCTAATCTTGTTTTGGGCACAACTTTAACTTTTGAAATACTTAGTTGCTGGTTAGTATTATATTTATATTATTTGCATAGTTTTAATAAAATTTCTCATTTTTCCAAAGGTAGAGATCAAATTCCTTTTTGAATGGAGTGTTATGAGATATAGTGATCTTGAAATAAAGTCTAGATTTGTGTTTTATGATTCATAATAATTTTCCCCCCACATGAAGCATTAATCCCATATTGTGGTCCCTAAGTATATGTTGGGAAATATATCTTCAGGTTAAACTGTGCTGATTCTAAAAACGTAGACCAATTCTTTTCAGTATGTGGTATATGGAAATCTTTTAGCTGGAGTATTGGCTCTCTTAACAGTTACTAAAATTTTGTAGGTACACTTGTCACCAATAATGCCAATAATATCATATATTAATAATATATTAATCCTTTAGGTAGAAATGGGGTTTTGATTTCTAACGTGTGGGTTCTTTAATGGAGTTATTGGTAGAATGTGCGAGGTTATAAACCATTTTATCTAGAGAGTCCTTTGAAGATTTTAAGCCTCGGGGCATTTTGTCATGTCTCAGTAGGTTCTAACAAAATCTGAACTGGATTCCCTCTCCTTTTCCCACTACCATGAAAAGATTAGAAACTGAGCCAATCTTAGAACTGACTCCTTTAGCCACAACCCCATTGCTGGTTGAGCGGGCTGCAGATGGCTTTGAGGAATGTTATCTCTGGCTGAGGGCTTTGCTACTTAGAGGTATTGACACTATCTCTCAGATGGCGGGACTGCCTAATGCTCCTGAGTGATTCATTGGAGCCTGAATTGTGGTGAAATGAACCCTGGTTGGCATATAGGAGTTGCTCAACAAATATTTGTAAACTCTCCTATTTGTATAACACTTTCAATACAGGTTAATCTCATTTTGCCCTCACAGTCAGGAACTGGATTGTCTTTATAAAACAGAAAAGACAGAAGTTAAGTGCTATGGTCAACTTCAGATAGCAAATTGGTAAAAGAGACTAGAACTTTTGGTTGGTTTTCCTATTTTTTCCTTAAAACATGGACTTTTAAAAATGTAACAGTTTTTTGAGCTTTTACTAAATTAATTCATACTATAGTCCACTAAAATGAGAGAGCAGTGACTATTGACACATTTTAATTTTTCAATTATCAGGTAAAAAGAGCTGAAGTGGCCAAGTGAAGTAGATCATATGCTAGGTTTTATGCTTGATCAGAGGGGGTGGTTGGGTCAGAAGCCAAAATGAAATCATGTAAAGAGGCATCCACTTACAAGTGAAAAGAAGTATCTAATAGCCCTAAAAGAAAAATGATCTTCCTCTTCTTCTTCTCCTTTCTTTTCCTCCACCTCCACTTCCACCTGCACTCATCTTTCGCCTTCCCTTCCCTCCCCCTCTGCTTCCTCTTCCTTCTTCATCAACAGTTGTGTTTTTTCCTGGCAAGCCATTGTATAGTTTGACCTCTAAAATTCACCATTCAGTTGTGTTTTTCAAATGTTTTCATTAGTAATTCCACAGTATTTCAGAGATGGTACCTTCTCCTTTACTATTCTGTAAGGAGAAAGAAATTTGGTGTGGTGCTTTATCAGCTCTTACCACGGGAAGTCAGTCTGCCTGCCCGTCTGTCTGTCTGTCTATCTATCTATCTATCTATCTATCTATCTATCTATCTATCTATCTATCTGTCATCTATCTATCTATCCATCCATTCACCCACCTACCTATCATCTATATTCATTCATCATTCATTCATTCATTCATTCATTCATTCATTCATTCATTCATTCATATTTTCTAAGGGACCAAGAATGAGGAAAATCCAATATGTTCTCTTTATTCAGCAAGACAAATTAGGACTTTTCCTTTTTGACTGATTACTTCAGTCTTATTTATTGCTTCAGGGATACAGCTCAATAAATTCACAGCACTAGATAACTATGAAGTTTTTTTAGTAACTGAAAAGTGTTTCAAGTTTCCAGAAATACAGCCCCTTATATGTAATGGCATTCGAGCTCCTTAATCTGCTTCTAAGTGTTAATAGCTAAATCTGCTCCAGTATGTTGTAAAGGGAATATAGATGTCAGGAACCAAAGTCTTTCTTCCATTACTTGGACTCATTCTTCTTCTGAGAAGAATTGGTAATGAGTCCTGCTATATATTTTTTTTCTTTCTTTTTCTCAGCTGTGAGGGACTTAGAACTTTCACTCCCTCATGGGTTCCTATGTCATAGCATTGTGTTTCAGCTGATCAGGTGATCTCAAGTTAAAGTAAGACACTATCTAATTGTGTTAGGATTTTTATTTAGGGGAAAGCAGTAGACTCATTAATGATAAATAACTATTATTGTCAAGATTTTTTTTGTATAATTTCATCCTAACTTATTTTATAGTTAACTCTAACATTTTAACCCAATATGCATTATCTAGTATATTTAAATTTTTTAGTTACAGTTTCCTTTCCCAAAAATCCTCTATATTTTCACAAGACTGAAAGGGTTATTTATAACAGTGAGAACCTGAAAACAATTTAAATATTCATAATGGGGGTTTTAAAGCACATTTTGTTATCATCATAAAATAGAATATTTTGTAGTCATTAAAAATAATATAGGTCTATATTTATTGATAGGAAGTAATATTTATGACATAATGAGAGACAATAGTTACAACAGTATACATTGTATGATGCCACATATAAATATTTTATTTGTAAATCTACATGTGAATATATGTCATATAGATAGATGTCAAGAAGATTTCCCCCCAAATTTTAATTAAGATGAGCTTTAAGTGGTAGGGTTTTGGGAAATTTTTACTGTGTGTTTTTATTACAATGACCACATATTTTTAAGAAAATAATTAAGCTTAAAAAATGCTATGGTTTGATTACTTGTTAAAGAGAAAGAAGCATTTGTTTATTCTTTATTTTTATATCTTCTAGATTTCAAAACATCTCATTTACGAGAAGGAAAGTTTAACTGTTGTTTAATACTTTGGGGTTGTTTTTCTTTTTTTAAAATAACATATTAGTATTTTAGATGCTAAAATTAATGCAGGAACTATTGACAAGACATTATTGATCCCACTGGACATATTTTTAACTGACCCTACAGGACTTTTATTTTTTTTAAAGGTATAGAGTTATTTGGCCCAGCTTAAATAGAGTTCTCAGAATAGATGCTGAGGGGCATATCAAATTATTTATTCAGGTATCTCTGTTATTTTATAGTTAGTAAAATAATTTAGCTTTAAATAAAATAGTAATTACTATTTTCCTTAGATTAAAACGTTTCCATTAGTCATTATATTTATTCCAAATGAAGTAATATAAAAATATCTGTCAAGTAAATGCCATTGGTTAGAAAATGAGTTTTAGTTTGGGATTCAGGGTTCAACAAAAACAGCAACAAGATCTAAGAAAAATTTCTAGCCTTTCCAAAAGTCCGATGAAAATACATTGATTGCAATAAGGCTGCACCAGCAACAGAAAGGTGTTCTGGCTTTGGCAGAAAATGTTATTGTCTTTACGTGGTAACGTTGTCCGTCCCTGTATTTGGCACACAGTAGTTGTTTCACGTTGTTGAGTGACATGCTGGTCAGAATACTTGATTTAGTCATGTTAATGTTGAGTGATTTAAAGAAAAGGGAAGATAGTTTTTTAGACAGAATGATTTCAGAACATGAGGACAAATGTAATAAAAATAAAACTGGTGGTGAAAAATTTGGGAACCCTAATATTGGTAATACAAATTTAGTTGTTTTGAATAATTACCATTTGTTTCTTGACTCTAAATCTGAATTAATTTCTTTTGGCAGGGTATTTTAAGTCTTGAATATTGTGTGGGAATTATTGGTGGCAAACCAAAACAGTCATATTACTTTGCTGGATTTCAAGGTTAGTGATTTAGTAAAGTATATTTCTTCCTTGTTTTCTTTTGAAAGTCAGTAAGTTAATATCAGATCCTCTGGAAGCAGGATGATTAACAGAGCAAAATGAGTACCTTATAAATTCATCAGTCCTACCATAGCCACTCATTTGTCATTTGGTCCACAACATAATTGGATTCTGCAAAATGTATGTTTAATTTCTGTTATTGCATAAACAAGGCATAATTTATTGGTTTCACTAAACTTCAGAAGACATTGCTTTCACATTCTGGCAGTTGCTATTTACATATTTACTTTTTACCAGGGTTAGTGGTGCTAGTTGATGATAAAATGACAAGCAATATGTTCTTCCTGTCAGGATAAAGTAGTGCGATACATTTTTCATGTGCAAACTGTAGAATATAATTGTGTGTTTGTGAAAGTAATTTTATCACCAAAAATTAAATGACAATCTCATCACTTTATAAAAATTCTGCTTATACAAGCATATTTGATTATGCGAAAGTTAATCTGTCCTGTGCAAACCTATGTTTCAGTCAATGAATATCAGTCTGGCAAGCTGTTACTCCCAGGTTTTTTTCAGCTATTCTACATAGAAATTGGATTGTAAGCAGTGTAATAATAAGGTGTTTTTTGAATTACTTGTCTTCTGTTTTGTCCTTGTAGATGACAGTTTGATTTACATGGATCCTCATTACTGCCAGTCTTTTGTAGATGTCAGCATAAAGGATTTCCCTCTTGAGGTACTATGGATTAAGAGCTGTTTTCTTACTATATGAAGAAAACTCTAATTATTTAGAGATGTACTAGGCAGCTAAGCTTTTATGGTATTACAATTACAGCTTAATAATACATATTTTACTGATTTATAAAACCATAACCCACATCATAGTCAAAGGTTAAATAATTTCTTACTGAATATTAATTTATGATATACCTTTGTTTCCATTAATCTTGTCTCTAACTTGTTAGACACCCTAGTCCTGCCACAATAATTGAGCAAGCCTCCAAGTAACTCTGTAAATATACAGCAGAACATTACTGAAGCATAAACATATTAGGCATGTTTAAAACAAAGAAAGAAAGAAAAAGGGGAAAAAAGGAAAAGAAGATGATGGAGTAGGGTGAGAATGACAAGGTGACTTAAGGAGACTACCTGATAAATTATTTTGCTGAAGTCTAATAATTAAATCTTAGTCTCTAGTTTTCAAGAGCTTAGTTGGGTTTCTAATTTTCGTTTTAGGTTTGATTTTGCAACAACTTTTTTTTCCTTTATGCCAGTCCTTTTGTGATCCAGCATTTGAATTCAGAAAATCTGAGAGTGCATAAGTGATACATGTAATTAGTACATTGTTTTGGATATTTTTTCCCCAGTTGATGCTTTTACAGACTTTTAAAATAATTTTAATCATTTGAGTGGCATGGATCACTAATTCCAAGGCTCCACAAGTTACAAATGTGGTTTAGTACTTTGTTTTAGTAATAGCTTACTAGCTAATGATAATACCTAAAAATATTTAAGAAGATTATGAAAACTGATCAATTGCAAGATTAAAATGGCAAGACGTTTAACTTTCAGTGATCAGAAAGACACATTATAAAACATTCTAGCACCCTTTGTAAACCGTTACCTCAACTGAAGTACAAGCCTCTTGAAGCCAGGTTTGCTTTCTGCTTTCTTCCTTCATAGTATCTGTATGTAAACCTTAATAAATATTCCTCGTCGACAAATTGATACTGGGGGAGGCACTAGAGAATTGTGCTATGTGAAGCACATTGTAATTCTTTCTGCTGCATTATGGTCTTGTGACACTGAAGGGATGCTTAATTGTGGGTTCCCATGGTCAATGGTTAGTTCAGGGAAGAGTTTCAACTGTTGGGATGAGAGAGAGAGAGAGAGAGAGAGAGAGAGAGAGAGAGAGAGAGAGAGAGAGAGAGAGTGTGTGTGTGTGTGTGTGTATGTATGTATGTGTATTTAATAAGTTAAAATTTCCTAAACCAGAGACTATAGCTTCATGTTATACTTTTGGAATGACCAGTTCTAACTCTTATAAATACCAAACTCTTACTCTATTATTAAGAGAATATCCTATTTTCTTAATATTAATGTTTTATTAATAAGGTAAGAAAAACCATATTAGTACACATGTTAGTCTGTTTTAATTCCTGTGCCCTCAACTTCAAGTTTCAGGTTTTAGGTTCATACAGTGGTGACTAGTTTAATCTATTCTAGTAATTCAGAGAATACTGGTATTAAGGCTATTAGAATGATGTGATATGATTAGATAGGCGGATGAGTGAATTAATCACTCATGTACCCTTTATGAATTACACATGTGAACTGCAGCTGGTAGGAGGTGCTTTTTAGTAAGTGTATTCTCTAGTTAACTAAGGAAGCTTCATATACATCACCAAAATAGCATATTTACACCTAAAAGCATTTGTTTCATTATTGTTTGTATGTTTAGGTAATAGAATCCACTATTCCAAATAATAAGCCTAGAACAGTGCCTGGCATTTGGTAGATGCCTAATAAATATTTGTTGAAGCAATGAATAAATAATGTATTAAAAAAATTAAATAAATGAGAATTGACTCACCCTGGCCAGTTTTTCCAGAAACATTTTTCATTGTCACAGAATTGTATCAGGTGAACACTCCCTAAAATGTGTGTGCTACTCTTACCAATAGTCAGAATTTTAAAAATTAAAAAAAGAATAAGTGCATAGTTCAAAGAATTATGATTATATAAACAGCCTTGCAATACACCTGGGAAAATATTTTAAAACCTATCTTGTTCTGCAATAAACAGAAATGATTCTGAATTATAAATTAATGGTGGTTTGACTTCAGAATCCTCTTGGGTGAACAAAAGAATATAATTTTACATTTAAGTGATGTAAAATGCCTCACTGTAATATGAGTCCATGTATATATAGTAACACCCTATAGCAGTTTCAGTGATCAGAGATTTATATCAGTGTTTTGTGGATAATTAGTTTTTGGCAGATGTCAAAACAGCCATGAATAACAGTTTAGTGTTATTATCTATGATGATTGAAGAAGCAATATTGTGAAATAGCACTGAGTCTATTCTGGTTTAGTCTTATTGGTTCTTACATAAAAACTTTAATTGTCCTAGCCAGTTTGGCTCAATGGATAGAGTGTTGGTCTGTGGACAGGGTCTTGGGTTCAATTCTCGTCAAGGGCACGTATCTTGGTTGCAGGCTCCTCTCCAGCCCAGGCCCTGGTCAGGGCTCGTGCAGGAGGCAACCAATCGATGTGTTTCTCTCATATCGATGTTTCTCTTTTCTCTTTCCCTCTCTCTTCCACTCTCCCTAAAAATCAATGGAAAAATATCCTTGGGTGAAGATTAATGAAATCAAACAACAAAAAAACTTTAATCAAAGCGTTAATATAATGTAGGATGCTGTTGTATATGAGTTAAAAAATATTTTTTTGGAGCTTTGGACAAACTTTGGTCCTTCTTTATTCCAAAGTAGCAATAAACAAGCAAACAAACAAACAAACCTTGATTATTATTGTTGGCAGGAGTTGGGCATATGACTATTTTTAGATACCTTGTATGTAGAATAACTTTTTGTAAATATGACCTAGAACTTTCTGTGTCTTACACTAGTATATCTATATACTCCTGTATATTGTTAACTAACAAGCTTTTACTTAGCTCTTCTGTGCCTTTCCAGACCTGTTTTTAATGTCTCCTTATAAATAAAACACATGAAACAACGTTAGAAGAAGTCCAACTAAGACAATACTTGTGTTGATAGTACCTTGGGGGTTCCAGTTTAGCTAGATTGGATCTCACTATACAGTTAAGTGTTAGCTAAGCATTGTTTAAAAGGCATAGTTTGGTCTGTATTTACTGCCATGATGTTGTATTTGAATCTTACATAAGATTGAACTATTCATAAGGGGAAAAAAGCAGCTTGAGTAGATGCAAATGAAGGGGGAAAGAATAGAGGGATTTTGATTGATTTACCAGGAACATAACATATATGAAAGCCTGCATTTCCCCACATTTTGGGAGATGGTTTCAAGGTAAAATCCCTTAGTTTTAGGCATTAAATATAGGGAAATTTTTATTTTATGAGTTCAAATTCAGCATAGTTTGTTTCTTAATTGAGCTTAACCATTAAATAAAAAATATAAAATATACAACAAAGAATTCCCACCCCTGTGTCCCATCTTCCTCTCACTTTAGCATGGTAATTTTTGTATGTCTTATACAATTTATTTATGCACATACAAATAACTATGAATATATATTTTATGGCCTTCCTTTTGTCCAGAAACATCTTTTTAAATATATGCAACTAAAAGGAATTGGTGGCATCAGTGATTTTTAAGAGCAAGAGCATTTAAGCAGGTTTTTTTTTTTTTTTTTTTAAATCTTAAACCAAGTACCAGAATATGGTGGTGAAGAAAAAGATTGGAATGATTAGCTTTATATTCTATCCCTTTCCTACTTTTGTATTCTCTACTAATAGCTGCATCCCGTTAGCAAGGGTAGAGAGGCTAAAGCAGTCTCTTCAGCCTATTGACATCTGTGGCGCAGTGACTGCTCAGAAAAGTGAATTAAAGGGACAGGAGGACTGGTAAGAAGGAGGCAAGGGCCATAATAGAACAATTTTCACCTATGCCTTTTATGGAATAAACAAGAACTTAAGTCAAGTAGAAGAGTGGGTTGGAACAATATGCAATTATGTACTAACTAGAGGCCTGATGCACAAAGATTCCTGCAAGAATGGGCCTTCCTTCCCCTGGCTGCGAGCACCATCTTCGCTCTGGCTGGAGCCCCCTTTCCGCCTTCCCACGCTGCCCAGAGGTCCTGAGTGGCTGGGGGTGGTGTAGAACACCCCACCCCCAGCTGCTCCGGGCCTGCATATGCAAATTAACCCTCATTTTTGTTGGGTTAATTTGCATACTCACTCCTGATTGGCTGATGGGTGTCGTGAAGGTACGGTCATTTAGCACATTTCTCTTTTATTAGTGTAGGCTGTGTCAATTGCTAAGACTCTTAAATTGACCTCTTTTCATATCACCGTGCAACATTTTTTAAAAATTAAATTTATTGGGGTGACATTGGTTAATAAGATTATATAGGTTTCAAATGTACAATTCTAGGATACATAATGTGTATATTGCATTGTGTGCCCACCACTATGGAACATTCATGAATCTATGTATTTGTTGAAAAAGTCTTGATATTCTTATTCAAAGGTTTATAAACATTAAAAAACTCTAACAAAACAGACTTAATTGCACTTCAATAGAAATTTTTATTTTGAATATTTGAAAAAGTGAACTGCTTTACCAAATGGCCAACTTGATTCTAAACCTTGTATTAGCTTATATCATTTTCAGTGGCACATTTTTCTTCCCTTTTGCAATTGTTAGATCACTTTGATACACTTTCTTTTGCAGAATGGCACTAATGCCACATAAGGTGGAGATTTGGTGAATTGAATATACACAGTGTTGGCTCATATTTTACAGCTTTGGAGAGTAGGAAGGACTCTTTGCATTGGATAGACTAAAACACCATTTGAGAAGCATATTTAAGTTTTGAGAAAAGCCAGATAACAAATTTTAAATTAGTAATATTCTTGTATGTACGTAAGTCCATCAGTAAAAGTAAATTAATCCTAAAGAATTTTTAAAATTACAGACATTCCACTGCCCTTCTCCCAAAAAGATGTCATTTCGAAAGATGGATCCTAGCTGTACAATAGGATTCTACTGTCGAAACGTTCAGGACTTCAAACGAGCTTCTGAAGAAATCACTAAGGTACTTTTATTTAAAATATTATTATAATATTTGTAAATGACCTAATTTTTATTTGAGATATCCCGTGAAAAGACAAAAATCTGTAAATTATTACACTTTTGTAAAATTGCCTCTCAAATGTTAATGTTATTAGGAATATTGAACTAGAAAATAAAACTTTGGGGATTCCTAGCCTTTGATACTGGCTTAACCAACTAGTGAACAGTAGAAAGTATTGATTGCTCCACTAGGTGGCACTGTTGAAGTAAAAATCCCTTTGCAAATGGATTAGGTTATCTGTGCAAGCAATTAGGTTATATTTTATTTGAAGAGGATTTTAAAAGGGCAATACCTTAGGGGGTAGAAAAAAATTAATGAAGTATTTGATCAAGCCAAATTGTGCATTATTTCTTGTTAGTCCAAGTGCTTCTTTGGTTTTTTTAAAAAGAGAAATGGTATTTTTGGATTTCTCCGAACTGCTTTATCAAATGAGCTGTGTTGTTACCTTCCAATAAGCTTGTCTAATCTGGTCTATTCGACTTATAGGATCTGTGCAGTAGGTTTATTTAACTCCTTCTCATTACCTTTAAACTTCTGCATTTTTCTGGTCCTTGAGTACAGTACCTCTAAACATTTATAGAGCCTCATGGATTGTCTATATTTAGTACTTTGGGAAATACAAAAGCTTACTTATTAGGGAAATAAGCATAACCGTTTATTACTATCAGTAGCTATAGCTTATCAGTTTATGGGTAGGTAATACTAGGATCACTTTTGGAAATTCTTAACTTGAGTTCAGATAAAGTAATACCTTATTACTGCTTGACTTACAGTTAATTTTTTTAAGGAAAATAGACATAGTGGATTGAAATTTTATTTTTATCCTGTAAAAATAAAATGAAAACATTAAATAAAAGGTTTCATATAAGTTAGGTTTACTTTACTTGACCTGCCATGTAAAAGAGGAAATTTAACAAAACCATGACAGAAGAATGAATGAGGAGAGAAAATGAGATATGTGAGAACCTCTTCTTATTCTTCATTTCTCATGGTTGTCGCCTTTTTACTCTCCGTTTTCAACCTGGAAGGCCAAGTGAACTTAACAAAATATGTATTCTACATTTCCCCCTCTTTTATGACTTGAAATTTGAAATATTTGTGTATTTTAGTTTGACAATTCTCTATCTTTATGAAGTATTGTATATGTGCTAAAATATACAAATTCAGATGATATTATAATACAGATTGATACTAATGAACATACTTCATTAAAAAGTTCCATTTCTCTTAATTTTTTTTCTACCCAGGTTAAAACAAGTCAGTTTAGAATAATAAAGCAAACTGAACCAAATTATTATTACTAAGTTGAAAAACAAGATTCACAAATGGGTTTCATGTTGATATTTTCTCATTAAAAACGGATTTTTTTTTTGTGGTTTTATACTGATAGTTATTAGGATTTTTACATTAGAAAAATACTTAGAAATCATTTCTCTTAATGCATCAGAGTAATATACAATGTTGAGGCAAAAAAAAGACCATATTGAAATATCATTCGGAAGTACTGAGAATTTTGCTAGTCATTTAAACTTTGCTTTAATAATAGTATTATTCTTAAGTTAATAGCATTTTGTAGCAGTATCAAAAACTCACTTTGTCAATTAGTAATTTGATTATTTACTTTTGATTGGAAGGTTATAAGTTAAGCAGTTTTCCTTTTCTTCCTAAAAATTGATTTTGGCATTTTTAGTAAAAAAGCTATTTTTTTCTCTTTAAAAATAAAAACAACTTAAAGTTATTTTTTCTGGATAGGATGTATTTTGAGTCTAAACTATAATATTGAATTTGTAATGCTATATAAATGAAGATTCTAAAGCCTTAACTACATGATTTTAAAAATGTTATAGAAATTACTAAATTAATTCTATGTTTAGAGAGTTCAGTTCAGCAAGTATCTGGGTAACGATTACATTGAAAGCATAAAATGACCAAGACATAATCCTTGCTTTTGAGCAAGGTATAAGGCCTCTGCCCTAAAGTAGCATTTGTAGTTCAGGAGGGGGGATAGACGTATGTTACATTGAATATTGTAAGCGTCCATACAGAGATAGAAATAAGTTGACAGGGAAGAAAGGGTGTTGAATAGAGAGGGATGTCTCATCCATCTCAAAGTTCTTTATTATGATGGTGATATTTAATTTGGAACTTGAAAGTTTAGGCTTAATTTCTGTTGGCTTAGGGAGAAGGAAGGGTTGATAAGGATGTGAAACATTGGGAATTCCCACAGACTACTTGGTCTGATCACTTAGGAGAACATTTGACAATTCTAGCAAACCTAAAAATATGTATACCGTTAGACACAGCAATGCATGTTGTGTACCTAATATAATCCTAACTAAAGTGTTCCAAATGCACAAAGTGTTTCCTATTTTTCTTTAGGGGTATTTGTTTCAAGCAGAGGAAATAAAAAGAGGAAAGGTATTGGAAAAGGAAAGTATAGAGTTTGTCAAGGGAATGGCAAATAGTCTTTTTGGTAGGTGCCAAAGATACCTATAGGGCAGGACTGTCTTCTGGCTGCCTGAATCTGTATGGGTGTGGCCTGGGAGATTTCTCCATTTCTAACAAGTCTCCCACATAATCTTGCACATCAAATCCAAGGGCCACTGGTGTAAGACAGTGCAACCCCATGTGTGATACTCAATTATTTTAGGTGGCACTGGAACAAATATTTTAATACTAGGATAAATATTTTAATACTATTTATTTATATTCATATTAGAAAAATATAACCAGAATATCAAACATGCGATTTCCTATTTATTATTGATTTTAGAAGGCTATTTAAGTTTGAAATGGTGGAAAGAGAAATCTTAATTATAATAGAGATGGGATACACAGCAAAAGTAAAGGTATACAAATGTCCAAGTCTGTATTCGGCAATATGTTGATTTTATTAATTTCAAGCATACAGAGAATAACATAATAATACCTTATTATAATGTGCTACCACTGAGCTTAAGAAAAAAAAATTACATGTATAATTGGAATGTGTTATC
The DNA here is from genome assembly GCF_951640355.1 of Cnephaeus nilssonii. Taxonomy (NCBI): domain Eukaryota; kingdom Metazoa; phylum Chordata; class Mammalia; order Chiroptera; family Vespertilionidae; genus Cnephaeus; species Cnephaeus nilssonii. The sequence goes on along the minus strand of NC_137078.1, from coordinate 59,747,189 downwards.
CATCCCCAATCTTATTCCCGGCCTTTCTTCACAGTAGTAACAACTATCCTAAATTTTATATAATATTTGTTCCTTATGTAATCATAAACAACATAAATTATTTGAGATATTGTGAAACTTTTTATTAATGATATCCTATATAATAAAAGGCTAATATGCAAATTGACCAAATGGCGGAATGGCTGGTCACTATGACGTGCACTGACCACCAGGGGCAGATGCTCAATGCAGGGGCTGCCCCCTGATGGTCAGTGCACTCCCACAGGGGGAGCACCGCTCAGCCAGAAGCCAGGATCACAGCTGGCGAGCGCAGCGGCGGTGGCAGTGCTAAAGATGTCCGCCTAAGCCATCAGTAGGACATCCCCCGAGGGCTCCTGGACTGCGAGAGGGTGCAAGCCGGGTTGAGTGACCCTGCTGAATGCATGAATTTCGTGCACCAGGCCTCTAGTATTTATATAAAAACTAGAGGCCAATCTCGTGAAGAGGCGCTCCACCTCACGCCGTGAGAAGAGGCACCCTGCGGGGGGCTGAGACCTGCGCCTGACTTGCGCAGCACCGGCCGCCGTGGGCGTCAGGCTGGACGGCGCCGCGGGGGGCCAGGACCCAAGCCTGACTCGTGCAGCACCGGCCGCTGCAGGAGTCAGGCCAGATCGGCGCCACAGGAGGCCGGACCGGCACTGCGGGGGGCCGGGACCCTCGCCTGACTCATAGTGTCCCCCGGTCCCCCTGTCTGTGTTCACTCCAAGGCTGCTGGCTCGGTCAGGCCCCCCTGCCTCTGTCTCCATCTCCGCTCCAGGCCTCACCTGTGCGCGCAACCTCCTCCTGTCTGGTCGTGACCCGTTACGGAGTCCCAGCCTAATTTGCATATTACCTCTTTATAATATAGCTTATAATATAGATGTATATACCCCTCTGCAACTAGTGTTTTCATGTAATAGTGACCTAGAGGTTATCTATTTCTATACATGTTGGTCTAGCTTATTCATTTAAACTGCTGAATAGTGAGTAGTACATTCTATAATATACTACTTTTAATTTAAACTTTCTTTCATTGATGGTCATTCAGCTGATTTTATTTTCTAATGACTAATCCTATATAATAAGAGGCTAATATGCAAATTGACCGAATGGCGGAACGACCGGTCGCTATGATGTGCACTGACCACCAGGGGGCAGACGCTCAATGCAGGAGCTTCCCCCTGGTGCTCAGGGCGCTCCCACAGGGGGAGTGCCCTGAGCCGGAAGGCCTGAGCCGGGCTCACAGCTGGTGAGCGCAGCAGCGGTGGTGGGAGTGAGCCTCTCCCGCCTCCACGGCAGCACTAAGGATGTCCGACTGCCGGCACAGGGAGCGGGCCTAAGCCGTCAGTCGGACATCGCCCGAGGGCTCCCGGACTGCGAGAGGGCGCAGGCTGAGCTGAGGAACTCCCCAAGTGCACGAATTTTCGTGCACTGGGCCTCTAGTAATGTATATAAGAATACTTAAAATGACCCCAAGTTCTTATCTAAATGGCGTCACCCCCTCAGCCCCATGACCTCTCTGACCTCACCCCTTAGCACTCTTTCCCCAGCTTACTCAAGGCCAATCACATAATTTCCTCCTGGAAAATGCTAGGTGTCTTCTGTTTCAAGGATTCTCTTTGTTTCCTGGGCCTGCAGTCTCTTCCTGCGGGTATTCCCCTGATTCCCTCTCCTTTTCTTCCTTCAGGTCTTTACTCAAGTGTCGCCTTCTTAGGCCTTCTCTGTCCACCCTTATTACACTTGTTATTATCCCCTCCCCCCCGTTTTATTTTTCTCTTTAGGGTGTTTATTAAAGTGCATGCACGCACACACACATATATATGCTGCTATATCATATATAAACATATTATGCTTATTTAACTTATTTATCACCTGTCTACTCCACTGAAATGTAATCTTGACAAGGGCAGGGATACCTGTTGGTTTTGTTTATTATTGTGTCTCCCATGATTAGAGCTGCCTGTCACATTGTAGGAGTTCAATAAATACTTGTTGAATGAAGAAGTGGATTAAAGATACTTTGTTATAAATTTGTCTTATTTATAAATTACCAAGAAGTTCAGTGATTGAATTATAGCAGATCTATTATATTTTCATCTATTTCTGTTATTGTAATTTCCTTAAATCGCCAGGACTTTATAATAGTGCATTTACTTAATACATAACTCAATATCTGTTTGGGACAAAAAAAAATCATCTTTATCAATATAATAAATGCTTATATTTTAAAAAATGAAATAATAATAAAAAGCTTATGCTGAAAAACAGGAGTCCCTTGTTATCTTACTCCTCACTCCACAGAGTACCTCCTCAGAGGTAGTCATTTTTAACTCTTCTAGCTATTTGTTTAGGTTTTCACCTCTACATTTCTAAGTAATGTGTTTATTCTGCCATTTTTTTGATAATCCATTTTAGACATTACCTGTTAGTTTCTTGTTAATAGTACTTGAGGATTTAGCTATTCTCATATCCCTTAACCCCATTTTTCTTTCTCTCAGCTGTACACCTTTCACAGATTTTGGTTAAATCACTATTCAGTGTTCACATTATTATGTCTCCATAATACTGTTTACTAATCACATGATGTGTGATGATTACATTTCTTTTTTTCCTGTGCCTTCATTTTCTCGGAGTTAATACTTTCTCCACTTTTCATTTCCTTAGTTTGCTTTGTACTTATTGAAAAGTTTTACGAATGTTGACTCATATCTGTTACGTATCTAGCAGCAAATTTTTCATAAATACAAATGTAAGAAAATCTATTTTTTTCTCCTTTTCTGGAGACTTTCCTCTCTGTTTTCTGTTCCCTTCAGTCTTAACTGCTCTCTAGACCTGATGCAGAGTTGTTCATTTGGAACTTCTTTTTTTAAAAAATATATTTTATTGATTTTTTACAGAGAGGAAGGGAGAGGGATAGAGAGTCAGAAACATCGATGAGAGAGAAACATCGATCAGCCGCCTCCTGCACACCCCCCAACTGGGGATGTGCCCTTAACCAAGGTACATGCCCTTGACCGGAATTGAACCTGGGACCCTTCAGTCCACAGGCCGACACTCTATCCACTGAGCCAAACCGGTTTCGGCCATTTGGAACTTCTTAATGCTACTTTGCTGATTTGGATCCCCTGTCTTCTAAATCTCTCCTTAGTTTATTTTCTTGTTTTGCTGAAGCATAGATTCCGGTATCTTCCTAAGTAAAGGATGCCTAGACAGTAAAGTTTTTTTAAAAAAATACATTTTATTGATTTTTTACAGAGAGGAAGGGAGAGTTAGAAACATCAATGAGAGAGAAACATTGATCAGCTGCCTCCTGCACCCCGCCCCCCCCCCCCCCCCGCCCCACTGGGGATGTGCCCGCAACCAAGGCACATGCCCTTGACTGGAATCGAACCCGGGACCTTCTGTCCCTCAGGCCGACGCTCTATCCACCAAGCCAAACCGGTCAGGGCTAGACAGTAAAGTTTTGAATTCTTACATGTCTGACTATCTTTATTCTATCTTTAAATTTATTGATAATTTGATTTGGTATAGAATTCTAGACTAAAAATAATTCCCATCCCTGAACTTTGGAGACATTGCTGTACTCCCTACTAACATCCAGGGTTGCTGTTGAGAAGTTCGATATCATTCTGAATTCTTTTCCTCAAAATGCAAACTTTTTTCTCTCTAAAAGTTTGTGTGTTTGATTCCCAGCACTACCACTCCATTGCTGTGTACCCTTAGCCACATTGCTTAACTTCTCTGAGCATTAGTTTTCTCAAGAAATGAAAATAGTAATGGCTACCTCTCTCTGTGGCATCATTATGAAGATTAAACAATTCACTAGGTGAATGTCTGATTAAACAATTTACTAGGCGAATAATTTATAGTAGGTACGATATAAAGTATTAGCTATTGTTACTTGTAGCTAGTATTTGACACTTCATTATGTGTCTTGGTTTACATTCTTTTTAATCAATTGTCCTGTTTCCTTCCATTCTGGGAAATTTTTTGAGAAAAAACAACAACACAAACCTACATTATTTCCTCTCTTTTGTTTTCTTCATTCTTTCTTTCTGGAACTCTTATTATACAGTTGTTGGACCTTTTGAATTGTTCCACTAATTTTCCTATCTTTTTTTTCCTTCTATTTTCCATGTCTTTATCATTTTTATATGGGGTACTTCCTCTATCTTCTAACTCTTCTGTTGTTCTTAAATTTCAATTATGATATTTAAATTTCTAGGAGTTATTTTATTTTTCTATTATTCCTTTTTCATAACATTCTATTTTTTTCTTTATATGAATGTAGTTTTCTTTTCTCCTCAAGAAATTAATTAGAGTAATTTTGAAGTTTTCTTGTCCTTCTTTTGCTGTGTATGGTTTATTACAAACTCTTTTTGTTATGTTTTATTTTTTGTTTTTTTGCTTTAATCTTCCAGTTTTCCACTGGCTGCTTTCCCCCACATGACTGGTGATCTTCAGTGTTTGTTTATATTTGAGTAAGGGACTAAAAAGCTGAGTGGAGGTTCTGTGTGTTTGAGCATGGTTTTTTCGCTGGTGACCTTCATCCTAGGGTAATTGGGTGATAAACCTGCCTTTTTATTGGGTGACCCCCCCACCCCCATATGTTGGTAAGTGGTTATCTTTTCTCTAGAGTTGTTTTATTTTTTTCCAGAGAAAAGTTCTGCCATTTGCTTGTAGAATATATATTGCCTATAGTGCTCCAGGAGCAGGAAGTGAAGGATGCTAGGGCCCTACAGTTCAGTATTTTAGACTGTCACTAAATTCCTCAGCTTCTGTAGTCATCACTGTGCCTGGTGTACTAGAGTTTATAGCTTTATTTGTTTTTTCCAAAGAATAAATCTTTATTTTCCTATGTGTGGGATGGCCAGTGGGGGGCTAAAGAGGGATAGTTGTTATAAGAAAGGACCTGGGAATCGAGTCTATATGCAGGCTTTCAATCACTTTCCCTTTCAGTTTTGTGTCTCACCCTGTTTTTGTGCCTTTATATATTATTCCTCTCCAAGTTCTGCAAGGTGAACTTGCTCACCTTTCATAGATATTCTTCCGATACATATCTCTCCCAGCCCCTGAACTTAGATTGTATCTTCTCTGCTCTGCTGAATGTAAGGGGCCCGATGTTGATTGTTTTTGTCTGATCTCACACCTCCTTTTCTTCCTTACCTTACTTGTTCCCAGCCTAATGGTTGTTATCAAATAAAACACTCCTGTGATAAACTTACTACCTAGTAATGCTGGCATTTAAGGCCAGAAATGAAAATGTAAGTATTAGGAAATGAATCATTTGATTATAGAATGAATATCAACACACACACACACAAAATTGCCCATGGCCAGTTTCCTCTAGCTATAAAACAAAATTTATAATACAGCCCTTGAATTCCAGACACCCAATCTGGAATTCTTCAATCCAAAGCTAACATTTGTTGAATCCTTGCCATATGTCACATATTGTTCTAATTAAGCACCATATATACATTCTCTCAATCTACACAAAACTTCTGAGGTAAGTAGGTATCTCTATTTTACAGATGAGTAATCTTACACTTACAAAGGTTCAGTAACTTTCACAAAGGTCACAACTAATAAATGGTAGTGCTGAGATTCACACCTCAGACATTTAACTTGAGAACATGTGCTTATAAGCACTATTCTGTACAGTCTCCCATTTATACATCAATCCATGGTTTAGACAGTTGGCTATCTAATCTTTATTTCAGGTAATGGTGAACGAATTATTTTCCTTGGGAATCTTTTCCATTTTGGACAGAACCTTATCATTAAAGAAGCTTCCCCACATTCAGTTGGAATCAGTCTGCACATAGCGTTTACTCCTTTGTCTCATTGAGTAAAAGAATAAGTTTGCTTCCTCTTCTAGGGCAAACAGTCCCATTTTCTCGAATGGTGCACAATTTCCCATACCTATCACTATTTTGCTAAAATGTATTTTTTAAAACACTTTAGTGTTTTACGTTTATTATGTTCATGATTATATTTTCCCTCCTTCTAATCTGTATTTTCCAAGTGAAATCAGGGAAATTGATTTATATGGATCTAAATATATAAATATATATTTATATGGATCTTTTTTTACCTTTGGGATTTAATGATAGGAACTCTGATTTCTTTTAAAATCTTCAGGGGCTTCTAATTTAGTTGGGAAGACATGAAATGGATAATAAAATGACTGAATTAGAGTATACTTAATGCCAGAAGACTAATAGGATAATGCCAATAATAATAATAGCCAACACGTATGATGCCAGGCAATCTTCTAATTATTTTTACAAATATTACTGATTTAATCCTCACAACAACACTGTGAAATAGATGTTGTGATACTGACATTTTACAATAAGAAAAATGAGACAGTCTGGTTAAGTAACTTGTCCAGGATTACACAACTCGTAAGTTATCAGCCAGGTTTCTACTGAGACTGTCCAAGATCCACGGTCCATGTTTGTAATCCTTACCCGAGGAGGTGGCTGGAGGACAGAGACATCTTGAGCAGAATCATTAGGGTAGAATGTTATGGGATGTTTATGGTAGACGTTTAATGTTCAAGGGATTTGAGGAGTCGGGAGAAAGGACAATTACTTTGACATTCCAAATATATATTATCGTAGATGCAAAAACACAATGGACAGGCTCAGTTAAGGTAAAGATTGACCTTTGTCAGGGAAGATAGCGGCCTAGGATAGGACATGACTACCCACCATAAGCTGCTTTTATAGTTAAAAAAGTTTTAATTTCAGCCCATCCTTTGTGGTTGCAAGGCTGCCACGCAGGCCTTCCATGAGCTAGTCAGGTCAGCATGTGACCCCTTTTCGCCCACACAGTGGTTATAATAGAACCAGACCGCTTAAGCTTAAATTCTGGCTCTATCATTGACTAACTGTGTGAACATAACAAGTCACTTAACCCCTCAATATTTCAGTTCCCTCATCTGTAAAACATGGGTGATAATAAAGGCTAATAGTGAAGTGGTTGAAACTCAGAGTAGATAATATTTTTAAGAGAGAAGATAGAATATATAGAGGAGATAAAGGATCAATAATTGATTAATATTTACATGCATGAAGTGAAGTCAATGAAGGAGATAAAGAAGAAATAGTCCAGAAAATAGGAGAAACAGGAAAGCAAAATATTATAGAAATCAAGGGAAGTAAATATTTTAAGAAAGAAATGCCCAGAAGTGTTGATTGCTATAGAAATATCAAGAGAATAGGAACTAATAAAAAGCCTTTTTATTTGAGGACTAGAAGAGAATTTTCAGAACAGCAAGGGTTAAAAGTTGGGTTAGAGCGATTTAAGATTGAGTAGTAAGGAGATAATGTGGAGTTAACATCACGTACACATTTAACTTCAACTCAACTACACAGACTCATAATAAAACACTTATATTATTTTTCCATGTGTACTCTTTATTATATACTGTACATTACTATATACTGTACTATTCATTTATACATGGTACTGAATAGGGTTGTATATACAAAATTATGCATAACAACCTTTTTAAACATTTTGAAGGCTTATGGAAGTTAATTTTGACTGTATTGATTTTGACTATTTGATTTTCATATTATGGGCTGACTTTAGAATTAAACCCTACATTAAGTGTAGCTCCACTGTGGTGAATACAGACCACACAGGTATAGACTGCTCTGTCCTGGGTATAGTTTTACATGTGTGCTGGCAGAGACTAGTGGAAAGGTTTCAGCCTGGGGACAAGTGGTCATCTCCTGGTCTATTTCTGTTCTTACAACTACTGGCATTATGATGGAAGAAATTGCTTAACTTCTGTCCTCTAGCTTTCTCCTCTGTAAATTCTGAAACCTGTCAAGTTAGTACATAGGGAAAATGTGATAAAATATTTGACCTTCTGAAAAGAAATCTATGATTTGCCTTTTAGATAATAAAGCTGTTTCCTGTATCTTTGGCTATATTATTAAAATGTATTTCATATTAACTCTCTCATTGAAATACTTTTAATTTAATATTTTTCTGTATGCCAGGGATATATATTTATTTTAGCCAGGTTTCGAGAGAATCTATAAATGTAACATAAGAATTTGACTAACCTTTGATTTAATATTGGCATTTGATAGAATTTGGTTTTTATCCCAGAAATTATCCTTTAAGAACAAATTATATTAAATTGATCATGATGAATGATATACCAGGTGCGGCAGAAGCAGGCTTACAGTTGTGAGCACATGAAACAGAGTTTACTCTTGTATTATTATTTATTAATTATTGTATTATTTTCCATATGAGCAGCTGTAAGCCTACTTTTGCACCATCCTGTATAAGTACTCTTGGTAGTATTTCCAGCATTCTCTGGGACTCACATAAATGTTTTGAAATCTTCCTTATAGTTCCAGGTTACCTATAGAAAAATTGGTTTCTATTAAAACATCCTTCATTCAAAATTTTAAATTTATTTTTTAAATGAAAATTGTTTATATATTTTTAAATAAAACTTGTTTAACAGAAAGATTTAAAATAGTTTAGAATGTGTTGCTGGCTTGTCAACGAATACCAAATGGATAGAGGTTATAAAGGTTGCCGTTGTCCTCACAAAATTCTAGGTATTGCTTTTTTCACTTCAGAATTATCTAATGTAACTCTAGAAGGTAATATGTAAAGTGTGGATTACTTCTGTGTAGAAGATTACTATTTTTTATCTTGACTAGATTTTTTGCAGAAATATTCTTTCAAATATAGTGATCTTTAGAAGGACCAAACTTAGTTTTTTAAAATAAGTTTTTATTTTTAATTTTGGTCATCTTAACAATGTTCTGAGATAAGGAGCTTGGATACCTGTTTTATAGATGATACTCAGGTAGAGTGATTTGTTGAAGATGACATCAAGGTAAGTTGTAGAACTGGGATTATTAGAATGAACCTTCTGACTCAGGTTAATGCTTTTTTTGGGGGTATCAAGCAGTCTTTCACAATATTGACTATAGTCCATGAAACCATTTTGTGTCATTGTCTACTACTACTAAAAGGAGATAAATATCAACCCTTTAGAGTGAGCCTTCCAACTAATGTGACCAGAAGACTTACTTTGGTGGGGGTAGGGAGATGGTACTTAATTTTTGAAGGCGAGTCCTAATGGAGAAGCAGTTATTTAGCTATAAATAAACTATACAGTTTTGTCTTTTAGCCAGAACATTAAAGCATTGGCACTGAATAAATATAAATGAGAAAAGCTAATGAGAGATTCGGGGCTAAAACATCAGATTTTGTCACGGGGTGCTACTGTGCACTGTTGGATAAAGAATTCTTCTGTACTTTCTGTTACAGATGCTGAAAATTTCTTCTAAAGAGAAGTATCCCTTATTTACTTTTGTAAATGGTCATTCCAGAGACTATGATTTTACATCTACTCCAACCAATAAGGAAGACATTTTCTCAGAGGATGAAAATAAAAGATTAAAAAGATTTAGCACAGAAGAGTTTGTCTTGCTTTAAAAGATAAGAAGAACTCTTTGAAGGGGGAAAATGAAGAGAAACAAGAATACACGAAACTGGTTTATTTTCACAAATATCTTAATTTTATATGTTCTTTAAAAAAAAGAACATTTAGAAATATACAAGTTTTAAAGATATTTTTCTGAGAAATGATTTATGAGTCTTGGTTTCTAATAAATAACAAGTGATTCTGGCTGCATCACTATTCTGCTGAGACCTTCTAATTATGCCACCTTAACTGCTAAGCCTTCCAGTTTTTGAATTCTTCCACCCGAGGCCACCAGTTTCCTGAAGGTTTTGTGATACAGGCCCCCACATTGGGATTACCAAATAGTTTCAAAAGCTTCAGTTCATACTAATGACCAGAAGAACAAGAGAATGCATCTTCTGTGCTGCCTGGCCTCCTAATATTAATGCAACCATATTGGATGTATATTGATACATGAAATAATAATTGTTAGCTCTTATTATATGCATACAATTATATAAGCAGAATTGTGAATTTAGGTAATATTTAGCAATATGATTTTATAATGGCTTCTCGTTTTTCTTGCTGTTGAGCTTTCTTTGAAGAGTAAATATAAAGTATTGGTTTTCCCCACAAACTTAAAGGTTATGTTACTCACAATAATGGCATCTAGTCAGATCAGATAAAGGCAATTTTAAGATAGAAATAGTATTTGTTTCTTACCTCAAAAATTAAATTTTATGGGGAACTCTATTTACTATGTAGTTTTGAAATCTAAAGATAAGTAACAAGAAAGATTTCAACAGATGCTCCTCTATGTGATTTTTGTTATTTGTGTAAATCAGCGTAGTGGTGTTTAGAAGCTGAGGCCATCTAGAAGGTAAATCTGCCTTATGTGTGTTATGTGTTATTTAAAGGCCAATTTGTGATATAAAAGTACACGAGTTATTATTGAGCCAAGATTATAAATAACTACTTTAATAAAGATGTGAGAACATAAAATGCCTTTGTTTTGGTTTTAATGGGATTCTTTTAATCCTTTTATTTGAAAAATCATTGTCTCTAATGAATTCTCTTTATAATAAGGCAAATAATATTGTTGCTCTGAAAGCAAAATATTAACTTATTTTATGGAGCTTCCATGTTTCATTGTGGAAAGGTGACTTATCTGTGGAAATTGTGCATCATTCAAAGTCATTGATTTCTCCCATCAGAAAGCCTATTTGTTAGGTTTGGAGTTGCATGCAAAATGGAAACAGAGGGTGGGCAGATTGCTTTCGTATGCCTGATGAGAGAAATCAGGTTTGGCATTTTCCAGTGAGGATAGTTTACCGAATTGAAATAAATAGCTTAAAATCTAAAATTTTTCTTTTCCCTAGATAAGATTTGGACACATGAAGTCCAGTACTAATTTTCCTAGAAGGTCAAAGCAGCACAGGAACAAGAAGCCAGTGGTATGCCCGATTTTATACACTGCAGTCCTCCCATCTAAATTATTGCAATTTGTTGTTCCTACATGCCTGCAGAATTCACAGGAGTCTACAAGCACATCGAATAAGAACACCTATACCTTCCAGTGAATCAGAGCTAATTGTAAGTGTTCTCTTACAAGAACTCTGTAAAAGCTGCAATTTATATAACATTCTGTCCTCAGCATGTTTGGGAATCATTTTTAAGAAGGATATTGGAATGAGATAAAATTACACCAGGACAGAGACAGAGTGGAGGTGAGAGGAGGAAGAAACTTTCTTTCCATTGAATTATATTGAAAATACTCAGAATATTGTCTAGACAAAACAAATGAATCCTACCATACAATCATCCCCACGACTGAGAATAAGTGTTTAGAATTAGAAGTTATCCTTTAAATCATTTAATAATATGTATGTATGAATGAATGAATGCATACATTCATGAAAATTGAGAGGTAGGCTGATGGATTTATCTTGCCTGTTAATGCATCTTCAGCTAAGGACCAGACAAAAAGTTGTGATCATCTTCTTTTGGGAAGGCAGCAACAAAATTGCATCACTATTATTGGGATAGAGGTACTGTGTATTCTGGTTTCAGACTTGGTTGTGAACACAGATTTCATTTCAAATTCTGACAGCCAGTAAACGCAGGCAGTAAAGCTTAAGGATCTCTTTCAGCCCGGAATGAAGGAAAGTGAAAAAGGACAAGCTTCAAAGATGGGTGTTCTGTTAGACTTAGGATAGGCGGATCCTCCTTTTGGACATCAATATCAAGATACTATAGACTTTGCCATTAACATTTCAGAAATGAATTTTTAAAATGCTTGATCTGACTTTTGATGGTGAAGGTTTCTTTTCTCTCTTCTTCCTAAGACTTGACACTTTGAATCCCCTTTTGTCAATGTATTCACCACCAGCAGGCAATCCTGAGACTTACCATTTGCCGAATGAGTGCATGAAAAGATCCTTTATAGTATGAGTATGTCCAAAAGAATTTCCCTGAAGTATTGATTTTTTTCTTTTTTTACATTAAACTAACCACAATAAATCTGTATTAGTGAGAATATAACTTTAGCAGATTAAAATTTTAGGTCACTTTTGTGTTCTGTTAACCTTTAGGATTTAACATTGTCCAAGGGCAAACATATCTAAAAGAATGTATGTTAATTCTTTCTTGTTTTTAGAACTAAAGGAACAAAAATAACTTTAATCTATCCAATTTTAGGTCAGAAATCTCTGTCTGCTTTTTTAGAGATCTATATTTACTTTCTATTTTTCAATGCCAGAAAGCACTGTATTTCTGGTCAAACCATACTAATCTAGGTGTTGTTTTTTTTTTCTTTTATCTGCTAATTACTTTGCTCCTAGAATAAGTTTCATTTTCATGGTTTATCAGAGATCACCTTTGTAGCTTACATTGTATATCTAAGTCTTTTTAACTATACAACCAGAAAAACATTATAAAGGATGTTCAAAATAAAAAGGAAGGAACAAGAGGAAGAACAAATAGTGAAGAAACATTTAAAAATATTAAATAATGATAAGAATTTCTATGGAAACAGACATAAAGAGGAAACTGAGAATTTAAAATAATAGTAAAATAGAAGCAAGATATCCAGAATATATTGATAGAGGCAATTTCTTGGAAAGGATAAGGGATTATTATTTTCTATAAAAAGAAGAGCTAATGTCCTTTAAAAAATTTTAGGAGAATATTTATCATGTAATATTTATTATAGCCTCAGTATTGTCAGTCAACCACAATTCAATAGTACTCTACTCAATTGAGCTTTAAGACCAAACTAGAGATGAATTGAAAATGTGACCAGGAAAATTGGAAATATCTTATTGATTCTAATATATAAATTTTATATTATTTTATCGTTTGAATCTTAAATTAATTTAGAAACCTTAAGCATTTTTGTGTGTTCTTCATGGCTATATAAAGACTTTCTTCTTGCCTATAAACTTTGAAAAATATTATATTTAGAGTTAGTATTGCAGACACACTTTTGAATTAGCATTTTCCTTTCTTTTTCACAATCCTCTTTGACAGTTGGTGGCAAGCAATGGCCCAAAACATTCACAAAACTACAGTTATAAAATTTCACTTATTCTCCCACAATAAGAAAAATAAGTTAAAAGTAGACAGTATATGTTTGTTATTAGGTAGAAAATTACTGTGCTATCTTCTAACCAATTCCTCCAGAAATGTAGAAACTCAGTCTTTTCCTATTTTAGGTCAATGATATGATACAGATACCAGATGTCATCTGTACCATGATACAGAACATACCAGATGTTCTCTATCCAGTGAACCAAACCTAGCTTGTTTGGTTCACTGGATAGAGCATCGGCCTGGGGACTGATTCCGGTCAAGGGCATGTACCTTGGTTGCAGGTACATCCCCAGTAGGGGGTGTGCAGGAGGCAGCTGATCGATGGCTTCTCTCTCATCAATGTTTCTAACTCTCTATCCATCCCTCTCCCTTCCTCGCTGTAAAAAAATCAATAAAATATATTTTAAAAATATGCTTTAAAAAAAGAGTGATTCAGCCGAAACCGGTTTGGCTCAGTGGATAGAGCGTCGGCCTGTGGACTGAAAGGTCCCAGGTTCGATTCTAGTTGGGGGCATGTGCCTTGGTTGCGGGCACATCCCCGGTGGGGGGGGGGGGGGGTGCAGGAGGCAGCTGATCGATGTTTCTGACTCTATCCCTCTCTCTTCCTCTCTGTAAAAAATCAATAAAATATATTTTTTTAAAAAAAGAGTGATTCATAAAAAGAAATTCTGCAAATAATTATTTTTCATTTAAATTATTGAAAATTAAATTAATTATACATATACATGTTATATTTATATTTTATACTAAGATATATAAATTAAGAATTAGTAATTCATAAGTTACTTTATAAGCAGAAAGGGTAAGGAAAGTTAGAAATTCAATGTGAATCTGATAACAGAAGGATGAGAGAATTATTGACAAGTTTTGAGTGTATCTAGGCAAATACACCCTAGTAAACTGACACAGATAAAAATATATGAATTAAAAAGGCTGCGGGCTGGGATAATTTAACATTTGATGTAGGTATCGGAAGAAAGTAAGTACTGACCAATACCAGAAAGTGGAGAGGGGGCTGCCATGTTGCACAGCGCCAGCGAGCACAATTTTCAGTGTATGTTCTGTGAATGTCACTCCCTGGAGTTGTACAGTGTGGCATACTAATATTTACGTACTACTTGTTACTTAGCACTGTTCTGATCAATTCACTTATTAAATTATAGCTAGTGAATCTAAGATGGGGAATTGGATATGGGATTAGGGAGACAATATGTCCTGGGACTTGGATTAACACATAATGGAACAAATAAGGAGAGTCTAAGGTCAGCATTCTAGTTAGTAATCAGAGGGTTTTAATGGAGATACATATATATATTTAAATTAATTCCAAAATATTTAAAATAGATAGTACAGAAAAAAATCCACCCCACATTTCTGCTTCCTCGACATATTATTTTTCCTTGTCTATATTCCCTTCTATTTTTTGTTCATGTTCACATTACTCTAAGCATGCTTAATAGGTTGAATTTTGATCCTCCTTGTTTAAATTTAGCTATTTTATTTGATGGAGAAGGCTCCCATTCAGTCTTTCATATTTTGATTTGTATATTGACATTGTCTTAAGCATCTGATTTACATAGTAGTTTTTCCTGTGTCTTATGACTGGCTCCTAATCCTGACCTACTGTGCTTGGCCAGTTCTGTGGCTACAAGCCCATGTCTATACCTAAACAGACTCTTATTTTTATATGTAATATGTTCTTTTAAACACTTAAAACAGTTGAATGTGAAGGAACTGAACCATACCTGTTTTCAGTGTCCCAGGGAGTATAAAAATATTTTATTTTTTTACTTCTATTTTTTAAAAGGTACTTTATTGTTTATTTTTTTTAAATATATGTTTTTTATTTTTATTTTTTTAGAGAGAGAGGAAGAGAGACGTTGAGAGAGAGAAACATCAATTAGAGAGAAACATTGAGCAGCTGCCTCCTGTATGCCCCCTCCTGGGGATCAAATCCGCAACCTGGGCTTATGCCCTGACCTGGAATCAAACTGGTGACCTCTCAGTACATGGGACGATGCTCAACCAACTGAGCCACACCAGCCAGGGCTAAAAATATGTTTTTTAATTACAATTAAAAAAAATTATATAAGCTTGATGTGATTTTGGATGATATAGTTATGGCATTTCATAGGTGTCTTTATTTTTGTTCTTTTATAGTCATAGAGCTTATTGACTTACAGTCCAGTGAGCATTTCTTTGAGACTAATGATTGTTTCTATCTTTATACTAATTATATTAAATTTATGAGACCTACATTTCTTATCATGAGGTTTAGCACTTTCATTTTTCCATTTTTCTGTCATGTTTACAAAATAGGGGGAAATGAAGTGTAAAATCCCAATAGTATATAAGCTGCTATACAAAGATTGTGATATTGCTGGCAGGCAGCATCGGCTCAGAGCTCAAAGTGTTTGTCAGCTGATGTTCAAAAGTCCCAACTTTATAATATTTAAGGTGATTTAAGGAAATCACATTGCATCTGAAAGTCTAATGTCTTTGATTTTAGTCATCTTAGTGGGTGTGAAGTGGTATCTTGTTTTTTTTTGTTTTTTTTAAGTAACAGCATTACTGAATTGTAATTTATCCTTTTAAAGTTTACAGTTCAGTGGATTGTAATATCTTTACAGAATTATGCAATGATCACCACTGTCCAATTCCAGAACATTTTCATTACTAAAACAAAATAAAAAAAAATACCCTGTATCTATTAAACTACTTTCTGTTTGCATGGATTCCAGGTATTTCATATAAATGGAATCACAATATGTGGTCTTTTGTGTCTGATTCTTTTCACTTAGCATAATGTTTTCAAGATTTATAGCACGTATCACCAGCACTTTATTTTTTTGGGGGTAACTGAATAATATTCCATTAGGTGGACGTACCACATATTCTTTATTCATCAGTTGATAGACATATGGGTTGTTCCCACTTTTTGGCTATCTATAATAATAATAGCATAATATACTAATTAGACCGGACAGCTGAACGATCTTCCAGACATCCTTCCGGATGAAGCCGCGGCAGTGGGGGCCAAGGCAGAGGTGGTTAGGGGTGATCAGGCAGGCAGGCGAGCAGTTAGGGGTGATCAGGCAAGCAGGCAGAGTGGTTAGGGGCAGGCAGGCAGGCAGAGGTGGTTAGGGGCAATCAAGTAGGCAGGTAGAGGCAGTTAGGGACAATCAGGCAGGCAGGCAAGCAGGTAGGGGCGATTAGGCAGGCAGGCGAGTGGTTAGGGGCGATCAGGCAAGCAGGCAAGCAGTTGGGGGTGATCAGGCAGGCAGGCGAGTGGTTAGGGGCAAGCAGGCAGGCAGGCAGGCAGGCAAGCGGTTAGGAGCCAGCGGTCCCAGATTGCGAGAGGAATGTCCCACTGCCAGTTTAGGCCCAATCCCGCTGTGGAATCCCTGTGTGATCGGGCCTAAACTGGCAGTCGGACATCCCCCGAGGGGTCCCAGATTGCGAGAGGGTGCAGGCCAGGCTGAGGACCGCCCCCCTTCCCCCTCGCCGCCCCCCCCATCCCACGCGCACAAATTGTGCACCGGGCCTCTAGTTTTGAATAATTCTGTAATGAGCATTGTTTTCATTTCTCCTGTGTATACACTGAGTGGCCAGATTATTATGATCTCTGAACGCATAATAATCTGGCCACTCAGAGTGTGTGTGTGTGTGTGTGTGTGTGTGTGTGTGTGTGTGTGTGTGTGTATGTATATGTATATATATATTAGAGGCCCGGTGCATGAATCTGTGCATGGGTGGGGTCCGGCCAGCCTGGCCAGGGGGAGGGGACATGGGCAGTTGGCTGGCCTGCCTGCTGGTCGAACTCCTAGTCGAGGGGACAATTTGCATATTAGCCTTTTATTATATAGGATATACACTGAGTGGCCAGATTATTATGCATTCAGAGATCATAATAATCTGGCCACTCAGTGTATACCTAGGAGTGGAATTGCTGGTCATATAGTAGCTTTGTTTAGTCCTTTAAGGAAATGCCAAACTTTTCCATAGTGATTACACCATTTTATAATCCACCATCAATGTTATAAGGATTACAATTTTCTACTTTCTCACCAACCCTGGTTATTATCTTTTTTATTTCAGCCATCTAGTGT
Source organism: Cnephaeus nilssonii (assembly GCF_951640355.1). Taxonomy (NCBI): domain Eukaryota; kingdom Metazoa; phylum Chordata; class Mammalia; order Chiroptera; family Vespertilionidae; genus Cnephaeus; species Cnephaeus nilssonii. The sequence goes on along the minus strand of NC_137078.1, from coordinate 59,730,017 downwards.
TTGTAAAGTGGTACCTTATGTGCATTTTCCTAGTGACAAATTATGTTGAGCATCTTTTCATGTGCTTGTTGGCCATTTGTATATCTTCTTTGGAGAAATATGTATTCAAATTCTTCCCTCGTTTTGAATTGGGTTATTTGTCTTTATATTAGTGAGATGTAAGAGTTTTTTGCATATTTAGGATATAAGGCTTTTATCAGCTATATGATTCACAAACATTTTCTCTTATTCTGTGGTTTATCTTTTTGCTTTCTTGATGGTGTCCTTTGAAACATAAATAGTTTTAATTTTGGTAAAATCCAATTTGTCTACTTTTTAAATTTTTTCTTTCTTTGCTTATGCTTTTGGTATTATATTTAAGAAGTCACTGCTTAATCCGAGGTCTCCAAGATTTATACCTTATACTTACTCCTAAGAGTTTTATAGCTTTAGCTCTTACATATAGGTTTTTAAAAATTCATTTGGGGTGGATGGAGGGAGATTAACCATATATTCATAGCCCGTGGACACAGACAATAGTCTGGTGACAGCCGGGGAGGGGCGGGTGTGGGGTGGAGGGGATCAATGGGGGGAAAAACACAGAAGAACAAACAAACCAAAGGGGATATCTGTAATACTTTCAACAATAAATATAAATTTAAAAAACTTAAAAAAATTAAAAAAATTTTTATTTTGATTTGATTTTTGTAGATGGTCTGAGATGGGTGTCCAAATTTCTTCTTTTGCATGTGGAAGTCTAGTTGTCCCAGCACCATTTGTTGAAAAGACTGTTTTTTCCCCCCATTGAATGGTCGGGACCTTCTTATCAAAAATCAATTGACCATAAGTGTAAGGCTTTATTTCTGGAATCTCAATTCTATTTCATATATATGTCTATCCTTTGCCAGTACCACACTTTTTACTATATAGATTTGTAGTAAATTTTGAAATTGGGAAGTGTGAGTCATCCAACTTTGTTCTTTTTCTAGATAATTTTGGCCAATTCTGAATCCCTTGCATTTTAATATGTATTTTAAGATCAGCTTGTCAATTCTGCAAAAAATTTTCTTTATTTTTTGTGTTTATTTATTTATCTATCTATCTATTTTGATATTTCTTTGAAATGAATTGACAGTTCCATTTCCCAAGTCCTGAAATGGCCAACAGACCATAGAAAGACATTTCTTTAGGCTCCTGCTTGGAACTAACAGCTTAAGCAAATTGCAGGCCTTGATTCAGGGTCAGTCTTTATTTTTGAAACATAAAGTGTTTTTGAATTTCTATACAGTGTGAAATTGGCCCCAAACACCAAAGGAATACAACATGCAAAACATAGGTCGTACGGCAATGGTCATAATCTATTAGAACATACCAAATTAGATAGTATATTACATTATACCATTGCATCAGCTTGAACAAGTGTTTCAAAAGTAAGACTTTACATAGTCACTCAGTACTACCAGTTTTGGGGGAAAAATGAATCCTTACATTTAGGGAAATACCAGTGTTCCTCTGTTGAGCTCCAGTGTCACACAGTGGAGATGGCATTCGTGAACTGGCTAACCTGTGGAGTCAGGCTGGCTCTGCTCGGATAGCCGCGTTAGCACTTACTAGCTGCATGGCCTTGAAGAAGTTACTTAACCTCATCTATAAAATACAGATATTGCAACCATCACATTGGGCTATTGTGCGGATTTAGTGAGAAAATATCCAAAAACACTTAGAAAGTTGCCTGGCACATCGTGAGTCCTCACTAAGTTTAGCCCTTAAAACTATGATCAAAATTTCATTCATCTCTATCTTAAGATTTGAAAAGGCTTTAAGGGAATATTTCCTTTTTTTTTTTTTTTAACTAGCCTTGGAGAACAAGAATTAAAAAAGAAAAGAACAACAATGAAATCTCTTAATTCCATTCCAATATTGAATGTCTTAAGGCTCTTAAAATGTTTTGTGATAAAAATTGACACTTAAGCCCTAACCAGTTTGGCTCAGTGGATAGAGCGTCAGCCTGCGGACTCAAGGGTCCCAGGTTCGATTCCGGTCAAGGGCATGTACCTTGGTTGTGGGCACTTACCCACTGGGGAGTGTGCAGGAGGCAGCTGATCAATGTTTCTCTCTCATCGATGTTTCTAACTCTCTATCCCTCACCCTTCCTCTCTGTAAAAAATCAATAAAATATATTTTAAAAATATCTAAAAAAATTGATACTTAAAACACACACACAAACTTATACACACACAAACACAAAATGTGACACTTCTCTCAAGGAGCATAGAAATTTACTTAATGGTGGGGAAAATATGCAAACTGTCATGCTTGGGAGGGGAAGAGAAGACATAATAGGAGTTGTACGAAATAAAATTATATTTGCTTTCAAAAGAGAGCTCCCATCTGGTTATGGGGATTAGGGTAGTCTTCATGGAGAGGGTGGCATCTGAGATGAATCCTCCAAGTCTGGGATGGTAGATAGATAAGCAGGGAAGAGCTAGGTATTTGGGCTAATAAAGAAACAGCACAAAAACCCAGAGACAGGGTCCATGTTCCCCAAATGAAAGTGGGGTTGGGGTGCATTTGAAATGCATGTGTCTGGTTTTGGTTGTTTTACTGACTAGGGAGCACTGCTGGCATTTAATATGGGGATGATGGTAAACATCCTGCAATAATGTGGGTAGGAATGAGTGATACAGATGAAATGTATGTCACTTATTACTGAGGGCCTGAGTGTCAGGCTGAAATTTATACTTACATAGGTAGATAGATGCCTGGGCAAGAGACACAGGAGGAATGATGCCATGAAGGGAGAAACAAAAGGTATCGAAGTCGAATTACTAGGGTTTAGTTCTAGCATTTTAAAATATGAAGATTTAAAATTGGAAGATGATTTCTCAAGCCCTACCCTTGGAGTCTGATTTGTCTAAATATAATTCTATAGAGTCTATGGATGAACTTAGTGAATTAAATGGGGCTGAGGAACGGTCATTTAATGGAGATGAACCTGATGAACCCATGAATAGAATAGAATTCAAGGGTCCATGAACTTGAATGTGAAAAAAAAATCACGTCTTTATTTTCACTAACAGCTAACTGAAACATAGTATTTCCTTCCACAAAGAATACAGGCACCAAAGTATAGCACTATCAGCAGTCCCTAGGATTTTGGCATTACTAAAAATCATAAATACTTTCATGGCATACTTAATGCAGTTACCTTAAAATACTTACACTGCATTGAAATTATAGGTGAAACTTGCTGCTAGCACTTATTAATGTACTCATAAAGAAGCAAATATATTACTATATAAATATATAAAAATATTTAAATGACGTTTCCTGTGTAGCCATATGCCTTTCACTCACATTTAAATATGTTTTATTGAGAATCAGTCCGTAGACTTTACCAGACCACCAAAGGATTGAAAGTGGGAAAGGTGGAGAAATAGAAGCTTGTGAGAATGTAGGCAAGAAAGAAGTTGAGGCTGGCATTAGGAGCCGCGGCATTTTGAGTGTTGGAACTAGATGGTCTGAGCATCAGGAGAAGGTCCAAAAGGATAGATCGAGCACGTGGCAGTGGGCATGCAAAGCTACTCCTCCGAGTCAGAGGGGTTTCAATGGAAGGAGCGTCTTCGCTGGTTGAATTTAGGAGGGAATTAGTATTGTCAGGAAAAGTAAAAATTTGAGTCAGCATGAAGAAATAGAAGATTAATGATTGCAACGATGATACCAATGGCAACAACTGCTGTTTATTGGGCACTTACTAAGTACTTAAATATTATTTAGTTTAATCTTCAAAGAAATCTTGGGAAAATAGCTATTTTTGTAGTTCCCATTTTACAGATGTACAGTTGACAATTTGCTGGTCTGGGATCTAAACCTCTCCTGATTCCAAAGCCCGTTCTGGTTTTCCCTGCATCACATTGCGTTAGAGGTTCTAAAGGCACTGGCCAGAATAGCACGTAGAGTGCAGGAGGACTGAGCTGCGTGGGGATGAAAGCGGGGCAGCTGTGGAAGGGGAGACTGTGACCAGAATTTTGGAAAACCAGGCTTAAAGACACAGGCAGTTTGGTTAGTAGAGGTTGAAGAAGAGATGCCACAGACTTATTTCTATTTCACTGGCATTGAGAATCAGGTTCCCATTGTTTCAGAAAGTTCCAGATAGATGGGGAGTTTATGTCAGATGCTCCTTTTCTCTCTTCCCGCTGCACAGTACATCCTGCCCACACTGGGGTGAAGAGTCGGATCTTAGTAGCCTCATGAGGCGGCATTGGGAGCCTTCTCTTCTTTGCCTGGCCTTCAGACCCCAATTTTCCAGAGACCGCGATTGAGAAAGACCTTTTGTTGCTGTACAATAGGGGGGAAACTCCCAGGGCTGTAAAACAGACGGAGGACTTTGCAAAATATAGCAAGTTCATGTCTGCTAATATGTTAAGTGATTTGGCCTCCCTCGTGTAAGTAGTGATTTGTTGTTTTCATGCTAATACAAATTCTTGTATTAATAGGAGCATGGCCCTGGGTTTCTTCATCCGCCTGGGAAAAAATTACTTGTTTGATGGTAAACAAAGAACAGAAGAATTGATTCACTGTCCTCATTTTTAAAAAAAGATGGTATGAAGCAATAGTGGAATAATTTTAATTGTAACCTTCTAACACTTGCCATCAGTAAGATCATTTGTGTTCTGTTTTTAGGAAATGGAGTATTAAAGAGTACATAGTGCATTAGAAATGCAAAACATGACCGCATGTTCTCAGGGTTTTGTCAGTGTGACATGAAAGAGCGCTTGTACTGGGATGCTCAGCTCTGAGGGTATTCTCTGTTCAGTGTGTATTTACAGAGATGTATGAATATTTGATTAATGAGTCATGGGCTCTGGAGAAATTTAATAACAGTATTGCTGTACAAAGCCAGGCCCTTAACTGTTAACACAGCTGCCAATAGTGTCATTGACACTGAAGCCCTTTCTGAATCGAGTAGATTCTATGGAGTAAATTCCTCACTCAAGAAGGGATCTGTGAGAGGCATTATTCAGTTATCTGTTTTGAACTTTACTCAGTTTATAGGCTCTGATTTGTCAAGATCTTTTCAGTGAAAACAAGCGATGATACGGAGACTTAAAAATGATCTTTTTAAAATGATTACTTTCCCCAGAAAGTACTTGAAAAAAATCGTTGGTAAATAAAAAGCAGTTGATTATCCTCTTCAAGATTTTTTTGTTTGGTACTCAGTAGTAATTTTTGCTTGCTTATCGTATATGAAATATCCACAAGAAGAAGAAATAGGAGATATATTTGTGATTTAGGCTCGTATCTATTTGAATGCCATAATCTAAATTCATTATGAAATATAATTTAATCCTCAGGAATTATTGAAGGCTAATTTATCCCTTCATCTAATTTTTTTGTTTTTAATATCTATAGAGAAATCAATTCTAACTTTTAAAGGTAGGTAGGTATTTTAGTAATGTTACCTCATTTAACTGCTTGAGTAACAGGGAGAAATGTCAAAAAAAGATAAATTTAGTGCAGGCGCTTTTGCTGGAAGCTGTAACTGCAGGTTAGAATTATCCATGCTATGCAGAATTTCCTGCAACACTTCTCCTTAGGGCCACAATGCATTACAGCAGACGTATAATGAAGCTGCTATAAAATCTCTGGTAATTAAGGGGGATTTGACAGTAATTGCAACAGTGAATCAACTTAATTATTACCTGCTTCAAAGAGAGCTAACCTGATGTTATAATCTAACCTTTTCTACTTTTAAAATGGGAGATTAAACAAGTATATGTAGCATTTAAGAATTAAATCTGTTGAGATAGAATTGTATTAATATACTTCTAATATATATTTTATGCACACGTACACATCAACTTCTCAAGAAGAACTAGGATTGGGCTCGCTGTGATCCATTAAAGTTATTGGTATGCTCTGGAAATGGACCCAAACCCACATTTCTGATTCAAGTCAGCTTCTCAAGACACACATAGACCTTGACTGTGGTCTACCTGCCCTCCACAGCATAAACAAGGATGCTTTCTTAATATTGGCATGTAAAGAAAAGAAATGCCAAAATTCTTATCATTGTTTATATTTAAATAGACTAGGTCTTAGAACCTTAAAATCTCATCCAAAGCTGCAAGCAAGTTGATCTGAAGGTGAAGGTTTCCACTCATCTGAAGTTTTATATAACTCGATATATCCAACCCTGGGTACAGAGAACAAGATGCCCAAGTTTTAGCCCATTTCTATCTGTGGTAATGCTTCTCATAAAGATCTCCTCCCACTTCCTGTTGCCTGCTGTCTTTCTTTTCACAGGAGTGGGAGTGGGCAAAAATGGAAGTATCGGTGTGGTTTTGCTATGCGTCCATGAGTTATCAGGCACCTAGAATACTGAATACCAGGTTTCTTATTTATGGTTTGGCCCTCAGGCAGATTCCTCTAACCTTCTTTTCTGCTTTTATGTTTTATACTTGTGTCTTCATTGGCCTTAGCTTTACCAATAACCATATTGACTCTCTGTAACTGTAGAAAGCTTGGACTGCAGTAGTTGTGTTTTGGTGTAATCTTTTTGTATGGTTTTGTGTTTGCCATATGTAGAGACCCAATGAACTGACTCATTTCATGGGAGAAAACTGATGACGCATAGATTTGGTACAATTTTGGGGATGGAACAGCCTCAACCACTGTTTGCCACAGTAAAAGAATGTGTTCAGATGAAAGTGAACCAGAATTGATTCTCCATCCAGGCAGCAGGACCCCTGGGCGGCTCATTGATCTTCTTAAGATTTATTCTGGTGTGCTGCAAATTCAGCCTGAATTCTCTGGAGGAATATTGAGAACACACATTCTATACCTTGTTTTCTGAGTTTGCTTCATACCACTAAACAAATTCTCAATATAGGAAGCAAATAAGGGGGGTCAATACTTTAATAACAGGGAGATAAAGCCATGTGAGTTCTAATTTTGATTTGGTCACTGATGGACCTGGAGCAAAGTGTCTGGAACCTCTTTCTGTTTCATTCCTCTACCCGACTGGATTACAGCCACTCCACAGGGGCTCTACACAACCCAGTTCTCTTGTTTGGTGAGAAAACGTTCACCAAAGCAGAAGCTTACCAAAGTAATGGCCTTTGTAAAGGTAGTGAGCACAGATTCCACAAGTACCTGTTTTGTGGTCAGGGGTTCTGCTATTCCATGTGAGCCATGGTTTCTTTTGTTCATGCTCACGACTTTTCATTTACCAGGGAGCGGTGATCTATGTAGTTTTGGCTTTTAAAGGGTTCTGTCTTCGTTAGTGATGAACAGAGGAGGTTAAAGACCATAAAGCCCAAACCAAGTGGTTTCTACTTGATAAACAGTGTAACAAGGCCATGGAGAAAAGTTGGAGCCGTTGGCCAGAGTAATAATCTCACAGCTTATCTATGAGATAGCAAGGTGAACCAGACAGGCAAGGTTCCTGCTCTCCTGGAGCTCCCATTTAATTGTAACTTCCATTCACTGAGTGCTGATTATTCTAGGCACTTTATATGCATTATCTCATTTTTTATGCTATAAACAGAAATCTGTGCTTTATAGGGAAGAAACTTCAGACTCATAGATTAATCAAATTGCCCAAGGCTACCCAGCTGGTATTCTACTGCAGATCTGTTTGATTCCATAAATGGTTGAAACCACTTAATTTTGGAATTGTCTGTGGAATTAATGAACCATAGTGTTCCTTTTCTAGATAGAAGCGAAAACTAACTTTATCATATTTACCATTTTACTATAATAATACAGTGAGCTAGAGAGCCCTAAGTTTTTATTTTTGCTTGTTTGTTTTTAAACTAGACTTATATGACACATTAATATCCTGTGTGTCACTAAACCCAGAAGGTAGCTACGGTTCATGAAGAACCCCTGAAATAGAACAGCTTTTTTAGTGCCCGCATTTACAATGTCTGAAATAACCTAGGGACCAGTGAGTTTTGAAGTTGTTACCCTCAGTTCCTCTCGATCTTTGCCACAAGCTAAATATGTACTAACTACTTATGAACTTTATGAAGATTGACAGCCACTTAGAGACCTGCATGGTAAAGACAAATTGTCATACTTCTTTGTTCTTACAAAATGATGGAGTTAAAAAATTCGGATTATACTTTCTGAGAGAAAGTTAATTACACAATCACCTCAATTATTCAGGGGTAGAATATTAGATTAAGGATATATTCATTCCTGCCTTCAGCAACAGAGAAGGACTTTTTAAGTTGGCACGAATGTAATCACAATAAGAGATTAAGAGTGAGCTGGCATCACTTGAAAAATGACATATTGACATATATCTTTGAAGGGTGGCAATGTTTTAAGGGACCTTAAAGATTATATAGTCCATTGTCTTCTTTTTACAGATAAGGAAACTGAGGCCCAAAAAGATAAAATTACTGGCCCAAGTTGCACAGCTACACACGATAGAGCTATGATTAGAATCTAGTTTATTCGTTTAGTTGAGAGAAAATTTAATTTAAAGGATTTATGTTTGGCAACTTTAATGTAAATAGCAGAATATCTACTGATGTCTTTTAAAATCTATTCAGATTTAAGTAAATTGAGTCATTCAGTTGACTTTTAAGAGTAGAATCCTGGAAAGGGTTGGAGTTCCTGTTATAGAAGATGCTTTTCCTTTGGTGCCCAATTTGAACATTGATGTAGATTTGGGATAATTAGTGAAACTAAAGAGAGAAAATAGAAAACTCATTGCAGAGGTGAGTCTGAGCTCCCTTTTAAAAATAATTCTCCACCTCCACCTCTCCACCTCCTCCCGCCCCCCCCCCCCCCCCCCCCCGCCAGTTCATACCTTGGCTTTTTGTTTTATTGTTATTGGGTCACTTTTGCAAGAGGCATTGGAACATCAATCTTTTTTTTTTTATATTTTATTGATATTTTACAGAGAGGAAGGGAGAGAGATAGAGAGTTAGAAACATCAATGAGAGAGAAACATCGATCAGCTGCCTCCTGCACACTCCCTGCTGGGTATATGCCCGCAACCAAGGTACATGTCCTTGACCAGAATCGAACCTGGGACCCTTGAGTCTGCAGGCCGACGCTCTATCCACTAAGCCAAACCGGTCAGGGCATGGAAAATAAATCTTGATTGCCAGTTCGCATAGCTTCAAAAGGAGAGTAGGATATGCGAAGAAAAAGAATGGAGATTTTTATGATAAAAATCTGTTTCTATTGCCATGTAACATATTACCTGAAAGCATCGTGACTTAACCTAATAAGGATTTGTTATTTCTGGTAGTTCAGTGGGTTGCTTGAGCTCAGCTATGAGGTTCTTCTGCTCTACATGGCGAAGCTGCATCACTTCTGCAGTACTCTCAGTCGGGCGTTTGCCTGGGGCTGGAACATTCAAATGGTCTCTTATCTCCCAAGACCACTGTCCAAGGGAATTCTCATCATTATGTGGTCTAGTCTAATTTTTTTTACAGCGGGACAACTGACTCCTAGGAGAGAGCCAAAGCAGTAGCTTCCAGGCCTTCTGAAGACTGGGATCTCACACAGCCACTTAGATTCATAAGTAGACTCCACTGACAGATGGGAGAAATGGGGGAAAAAAAAAGACTGTGGCCACCTTTAATTCACTATAATTTCAAATTTTTAGAATCTCAATTTTTGTTTCTCTTTCTATTTTGTCTCTTAACTTTCATGCCACTTTAATGCTCACATTAAATATTCAACAAATGCTAGTATTTTCTTAGCCCAAGCAATAACCTATATTTTTCCTCAGTTTTTCCCAAAGACAAAGAAATTCACAGACGTACATGACTCAGGAAAATACTAAGATTTTGATTTTGTGAAATCCTAGATTTTAGAGATTATGAAAAGATTTCTAATTATCTGTATTCGAGCTTCTACTTTTTTAGGGGTATAAAAATAAGGCCTCCAGTCCCAGGAAATTTAAATTTTGAAATAAAAAGAAATATGAACCTGTGAGGGTGAGCCAGGGAGAATTTTGGCTGGAAATTTAGATGTGTAATTTGGTTCGGCAAGAAGACCCAATTCATTTTCCTGTTGGCTGCTTAATTCTGATTTCTCTAATAGAGCCTGAATTTGGAGGATCGTCTTCTCTGACCACGTTCTCTTCTGCCAGACCCACAGGAAGTGCCAGACTGCCTCGGCAGCGACGGCCCATTTGACATGGAGACGCTGTAAAAATGGGAATGAGGGATCAGCTTGGATTTCCCTAAACTTTGTGTAATGCTCACGAAGGCACCACACACAGCGCGCAGGCCTGCTCCTCTGCGGAAGACGCAGTGGCCACCCAGGCCGCAGGGCCCTCTGACCTCCATCCACACCACGGTGGGGATGGGCGTTAGGGAGTGGATTTCACTGTAGAGACAGCGATGTGATTTCGAATCCCTTTTCCCTGAAGGTACCAGCGGAATCACCAAGAGGCAGCCTATTCCTTCTCAAATGAGATACAGCAGTTTATCATGTCAGCCTGCGCCAGGGAGGGTTAAGGCTATAGGGCTTCTGGCTGTCAGGAGCAGGATTTCATCTCGGGGCCCCTCAGGCCACATGGAGGAAGCGGAAAAAGTTCATTCTGCCTTCTCCATTGTCTGGTGTTCGGTCTCCTTTCCCCATCCCATGTCCTCTCGACCAACCTTCTAGCCCAAATCCAAGTCATGTGTGTAAAGTACATATCATTTAGATTTTGCTCTGATCCAATAAGAGAAGCCTCCCAATTGTATCCTAATCATTTTAGTTAAAAGAAATATACACGAATGGGTTGTTTTCATTGATAAATTCTAATATGCTTCTACAAACTTAGGGAGCTGTGTTTGAACATTTGGAACAATTCCGTGAAAAGAATGTGAAATCATTTCTGCCTACCAGAGATGCAGTCTATGGAAGCGGGATCATGAGAGAAATACACACGTGTGATTCTTCTGTGGAGCTGCTATATTGAGATTCTGCTCACAGCTCCTATTAGCGTTCAGCCACCGATTTCAGGTTTTGCCCACAGTAATTGTTGCATTGTAAAAATCTTTTGTGTGTACTTTCTGAATTGCTGCGTTTGTCTATAAATATTTAGTGATAATTCATGATTGGGTTGTATTTACCCCCGTAGTTATGTATTACAAATGAAACGACAGCATCTGCTGAAATTAAAAGTGGCCACATTTTCACTGGAGCTTAATTAAATGCCAAAATTTATCTACATTAACAACAAAGTAGTGAAATTTATTGATCAATTCACATGATATAAGTTGACAAATGGCTTCAGCAATTTCCATAATTTTCTACACGTGTTAAAATTTGTAATGAAAAAGAACACTATATTAACATTAAATGAGAAATGAAAGGGAGGTTTTGTACCGGGGCCAGTGCCCTGGAGCAGGGTACTTTGTTTTCCGGGCTCTGTCCAGGCTTGCTGTTTGAGCTGTGTACAGATGGGTCTCTGACAGTCCTACAGCTGTTCTCCTAATTGTCCATTAAGTGTTCTATTGATTCTCTGATTCAAAGTACATGTCTTTCAGCTCAAGCTATCGTGTGAAGTGGCAGACACATTCCTTGTAGAATGACAGAGCTGCTTGAAACCTAAAAATGTGGTCTGCCAGTTTCAATTGAGGATCCTGCTTTCAAAGGAGAAGGCTTGGTTAAAGGCGCTTTGTAATAGCTGGTTAGGTTTTATTTTCTAAACTTTTAGCATCAATCAATTAAAGCAGCAGCAGCACGAAGAGTTTTAATTCCTGGTTAAGCATGTATAGATTGCGCCTCGCTGATTCAGGGCAGGGCAAGGGGATTGGTATTGGTCACAGAAGATGCATGCAGATTTTTTCCCCCTGTGCACCTGACATGCGCAAAGTCATTTTCATTTGACTTGCAAGTTCACTTTTAGCATTTTTTAAAAAATTGAGATCATCTGCAATTCCGGATTATGCCAGTCAGAAGCCTGTTTAAAATCATCTCTCTTTAATCTGGAAAGCGAACGATAAGATGCATATCTGTTGCGAGGACCATAAATCTTCAGAGAAACAAATAACCATAGATAAAACTGTAAAAGTTATTTAGTTCTCCACTGAAAGCGGCTTATTAATCTAACATTTCCAGTCCATTGTGTCATGATTTGGTTAGCACTCTGTATCTCATTTTGTGCAATTGTACCTCAAGCAAAGAGCTGATCGCTTCAGTCTGAACTTTATCTTTTGTAATCTTAAATGCAAGGAATAAAACAAAAGCCTCTATCAAAAGAGTCCAAAAACGGTGGTTTAGGTCACCCCAAATGTATTTGCTTTCTTTTCTTCATGGGATGACATATCCGAATGTTTTTACCATTTAGGTTTATCTCTTAATTACTGTGTAATATAACATTGCAGGGGAAAACGGTCTTATTTATCTTGTAATCTTTCAACTACAAATGAAATGAATAAATAATGTTTGTGCCTCCTGTGTATCAATTTAATTAGGAGCTATCCCAGCAGCCCTAATCACAGATGATGTTCTCTGGTGTGATTTTAACTTCTAAATAAGTTTTCAGATCCATCTAGATTTTCAAAGGGAAGGGAGACTATCCAACACACATATTTAAATCTGTTTAATGCATTCAATATGCATATTTAAATGTATTAAAATGAGAACTATCGATGATATTAAGGAAAATCACTTTAAGGATGAAGTGAAAACTGCTCTCACAATCAGTTGTTCACTCTTTTTTATTTTTAATGTCTCCTTTGTATCATCTCACAATAGCCCCCTGTGAAGAATACTCCCATTTCTCTTTCTCTCACTATTGTTGGGTAAAGGAGCATGGCCACTAAACTAGGGTTCCTTTTGTCCAAAGCAAATGCTTTGTATTCTGATGCTCTGTCTGGAGTATGACTTTCTCCACTGTGACCCTCCCGCCTCCCTGCTGTAGCTTCCTAGGCAGGAAGTGAGTGGCCTGCGGGAAGAGTTGCTGAAACATGGAGCCGGAATTTGTGTACTTTTAATTTCTATCTACTGTAATGTGTTTGGGATTTGAACGTATTAGGAGTTGTATCCTCTATTTGCTTTTTAAAAAGATTCACTTTGAAATTAATAAAATATGTGAATGAATGGAATATATGGTTTGTATTACAGAATCTAGCCTGAATGTGAGGCTTTCTATATGTTTTGGAACTATGGAAACTCCAACCAAAATGTCCTCTTACCAAAGGATGATAAATCCTCCCGATCTGCTTTTTCATGGGAAACAAGTGAAAAATCTATTTCTCACACGGTAATGTAGTATATATTGATACCTGCAAAACATTATGTGAATCTACTTAGACGCCAGCACTTTCAATTACACTGTTAGCCAGTTTTTTAAAAAGATTTTTAGAAGCTTTCAACTGTAGACTTTTGTCTTGTTGAATGAACTTCAGCTACACTAAATTTTAAGTAAATTTGTGATGACTGAGCAATATACATTGGCTGAGCTAGAATCCAATAACCCACAGGACAAATTAATTTTCAACAAAAAGGGCAGAAACCTCAAGTGCCATGAGTATATGGAGTCTCATTCTATCTCTCTGGAGCCATTTTTGCAAATCACTACAGCTATTCATAATCTAAATCAGTCTCCTTTAGCAGCAGAAAGATCTTTTTTCATGACAAAACAGAAGATGACATTCATTAGTGCCTAACTTGCATAAGCTACCTTAAATTTATTGGTGCTCTTCTACTTATCCGAGTAAGAATTCCTTTGTCTACAGCTATAGGAAAATTCCAGTTGTACTACTTAAAAATATAAATTGTCACTTTTATCAGAACTTTTGGCAGTTTACTTTATTTTAGAAGTAAAACTGGTGGTTAAGATTTTAAGACTTCCAATGGGCATTGTTTCAATCATATTTAATAGGTGCCTAGGATAGTAATAGGATTGTGTATAAGCTTCTCTGCTTATAAAAAATGTCCACATGTTCACCCACATACTGCTGGGAGGTTTGTGGAGAAGTCAACCTTTGTGGCAGTGGGTGTGGCTAAATGCAGCATTTCCTGACAGCCGTGGACAGACTTAAAACCACCCAGCCTGTTTGCTTATATATCCAAGGGCTATGTGTGATTTTAAAAGGGCAAAATACTTAGAAGACATCATTTTGAAATGTTCCATAAGCTGTTCTAAACCTTTCAACCTAAAAAAAGAGCCTTAGTCAGAGGGAAACTTAGTCTTATGTTCATAATCTTCTGATTAGAACCCTTCTTTTGTTAGGCACATTTTTCTTTCCAGTTTGTAAGAACTAGCCTTGGATCCATCTGGAAAAATTAAGCTGTTGCTACATCCTTAGGACCATGTTTTTGCTTTTTGTCTTCTCCTATCCCCACACGTGATGGTTAAAAAATAAAAGAAGGAAAAACTGAGTATACATAATTTTGCATTGATAGCATTTGTTTGTGTTTGTTTTTAATCCTGACGATCAGATGCTCGGCCCGATGAGACAGGGAGGAGAATTACCTAGGAAGGATTTTTTGGAAGGGCACAATGGCACCTTGGCCCATCTATGTAGAGCTGGAGGAAAACGTGGGTATGACCTCGACTGAACCTGACTTGGCTATGGTAGCATAAGAAAGCCAGATCCTGAAAGAATCTTTCACTAAAGCTTCCTTTCCTGTGTGCCTACCTAGCATCTCTACTGCCCAAATTCACATTTCTGTCTGTTGCTAGTCATCACTTATCCTAGATGGCAACATTGGGGCATGCCTTGGACATGACCTGGAATGAAGGGAGAATTGAACAGTACCACAAGTGGTGTGGCCCTTGAGTTGTAAGAAGTCTGGTGCTCTGATTACAATAAAAATAAATAATTAATTCAACTGTGGGAATTTGGGGATTAAAGGGAGATGAACAAAGAGAGCTGCTGATACGTTCTAATTATATATTGGTATGGGGATGTCAGACTACTGATCAGCATAATCTCAGATGTAACCAGACTTGACAAAGATTGCCTAGTGGTCAAAACACTGTAACCAAGTTAGTGAGCCAGGATGTAGAGTGAAAGTTAAAAGAAACCACCCACAAATATATAAAAAATAAAGTTTATTATAAATTTCTCATTATTGCCAAATGTGTATGCACAATAAATCCATGGAGCAGAACTGAGTTTGGCCTCTAGATCTAATAACAGGGCAGAAGCCAGGGTATGATTATCTGAAGAACGAATTTTCTGGGTGAGGTCTTGGAAGTTTAAATAAGTGATTGATACCTAGAAGTTTTTATCAACTAGTATCAGCTGCCCAAAGCCTTATAGTTTACTAACTAGGTAATGCTCCCTCAAAGGTAGAGTTGATTTTGAAAATGACATAAAACAGTTGGTTGAAAATACCTCTCCTCAACACTGCATTGCTACCATCCTGTTCTAAGCCTATGTCATTTCACACCGGGATTATTGCAATAGCTTCCAGACCCCCAGTCTTTGCCCTCCTACTGTCTATTCTCAAACACAGCCAACAGAGTGATCTTTTAAAAATCACATCAAAACCCTCATATGGTTTCCCAGTTACTCAGGCAGAAAACAAAGTTTTTACAATGGCTCACAAGGCCCTTCATATTCTGGTCCCTGGTTACCTGCCGACCTCGTCACCTCCACCTCTGCCCATTGCTCAGTCTTCCTCAGCCACCTTGGCCTCCTTGTTCCTTAAACATGCCAGGCAGGCTCCTGCCTTAGGTCTCCGTACTTGCTTTGTCCTCTGCCTGGAACCCTTCCACAGGATAATCTCATAGTTTGTTCCCTTGCATCTTTCAGGTATTTGCTTACACATCACCTTCCCATTGATGTCTTCTCTGACGCCCTCACATCCAATTCACCCTATTTCCATTCTCCATCAGTGCCTGTAACATATTAGACCTCAATAAACATTTGTAGAATGAGTGAATGAAGTGCTTCAAGTAGTTCCTAGCATGTAATGAGAACTCAATAAATGTAAACTATATTTTATTCCAATTATAAACTTGTCATTGTGCATCGTAGAGGACAGCTCTCAGCAGAGTCTCCTTGTGCATATTAATAGTAACTCTATATAGTAAAGCTTGTTTGTTATTTCACTTTAGCCTCAAAATATCCCTTTCGGGGTACCACAGTGTTTAGCACCTTGCTTTAACATCCTCCGTAAACGTTGGTTGAATGAAACAAACAGTTCAGATTCTGAACTGAGAACCTCCCTTACAGAATGACAAGAGTAGAAATCCACTGTTCTTTGGGACCAGCTCCCCGATAAAGCTTTTCAAGACAAGAGCAACAAGGGAGGTAGAAATTTACAGGTTAACATGTCCCCTTCTTCCATTCTAAGTCTTTGTTCTTAGCCCTGGGTCCTTTTTATTTAACTTAAAATTATTGGGCAATTTCAACAGTTTAACTTTGTTTTCTATTGTAGAACTTGGAGTTCATGTGTAATACAAAGTTTAACATCACAGCAAATGATACCTTTCTGAAGGTACCTTTTACAGGTCAGTTTAATAAATACAAAGATCTGCTATGTGTCAAGCACTGTGCTAAGTGCTAGGGGTTTGTAGATGGATATTATTTGGTTCAGTCTTTGAGGAGCCCAAGAACAGTAGAGAAAACAGATATGTAAATAATTGCATTTCAATGCAATGTGGTAAATGCTGTATTACAACCATATACAAAGGTATAGAGGTAGCAAATAGGAAGGAATGATTAACTTTGGGAGATGCTGTCATTGGAGGAGTTATTCTGGTAAGTTGGAGGCTGGAGAGGGGTAGGCATTTTAGATAGAGGAAACAGCACATTCAAAGACACAAAGATGTGTAACAGCATAATGTGTGCAGAAAATCACAAATAGTTTGGTATTACTGAAGCAGTGTGTGTGTGTGTGTGTGTGTGTGTGTGTGTGTGTGTGTGTGTGTGTTTAGGGGTGGTGACATGTGTGGGAATTCCCGAGCATGCGGTTGTAAGACTTTCCTTTTTTTTTTTTTAAATATATTTTTTAATTGATTTTTTACAGAGAGAAAGGGAGAGGGATAGAGAGCTAGAAACATCGATGAGAGAGAAACATCAACCAACTGCCTCCTGCACATCCCCTACCGGGGATGTGCCCGCAACCAATGTACATGCTCTTGACCGGAATCGAACCTGGGATCTTTCAGTCCGCAGGCCGACGCTCTATCCACTGAGCCAAACTGGTTTCGGCTGTAAGGCTTTCTATGCAACATTAAGAACTAGTACTATACCATGTGGTCCGTGGGGAGATATTCAAAAGAGAAGTGTGGCTCTAAACACTACTCTGCCTGCTCTCTAGAGGGTGCACTGAAGAAGGTAAGAGTGGAGGTAAGGAGACCACTAAGAGGTTAAGGAAAAAATTTTTGGGTAAGAGGACGATGGCTAAGGAAGATGGTTACTGGAGATGGGGAAGAAGAAAGGGCTTTTGAGACATTCTTAAGACTTACGAAAAACTAATTTGATGGATTGCATTTAGGGGGCATGAGGACAACAAAACCCTATTTGCTTCATAAAAGTACATTTCCGACTCCCAGATTCTAAATAAGTTGGAGTCTCATTATTTGCTGAGAAGGGGCGTTCTAGGAACAGAGCTATGGCAGACTGTACACTCCGCAGGCCCAGAACTGAATGGTTGTCTTCCAAGGCCAAGGATTCTATTTCAGTCTCTTAGAGTTGGAGTGAGTCTCAGAGGTCATTTAGTTCAAGTTTCTACTGAATGCACGAACCATTTCTGTAGTATTCTAGACAGAAGATTATCCAGCTTCAACTTGAAATCCACTTCAGTGGTGAGGACTTTGCTCTGTGGAGGGTTTGGCATATATTTGGTACTCTGTGCCCAGAGTGTCACACCCCAAATGATCACTTCCCACCAACCCTCCACCAAGTGTCTCTGGCTTGAACTGATGCTCTTCCACCAGCTACCTAAGAGGAATCCCACCTCTGTGCTCACTTTTCAGAGCGCTGGATAAGGAGTTGGAGAACCACCCTTGTCCCTTAGAGTCAGGCCAGGAGCCTGTGCTGGAGGCAAACATCAGTTCCAACCTCTGCTCTTTTTGGAGTACTGCCTCTTCACACAGCAGAATCTATATTGGGCTATAATAATCCTGACTGAGAGGCAGATTTCCAGAATGCTCACTGCTCCAGTCTATGATACTCATCACATCTTGTATTGAGTGTGTTTGCTTCATCGAGCCTAAGAAACTCACACTTGAAGTTTTTCTGTTCAGACCTGGCCCCAGTCTACAGATCCTTTTCACCTTGGCAGCTAGGACTTCACCTCCCTTGGCGTAGCTTCCCTCCTTTTTAAAATGCGGAGAATAATATTCTTTCCTTCTTCAAAAGGCTTTTTTTTTTTTCAAGGATCCAATGAAATACTATATGTAAAATCACTTTACACATTCTTTTAAAAATGTACTTTTATTGATTTCAGAGAGGAAGGGAGAGGGAGAAACATCAATGATGAGAGAGAATCATTGCTTGGCTGCCTCCTACACATCCCCCAACCTGGACATGTGTCCTGACCTGGAATCCAACTGTGACCTCCTGGTTCATAGGTCGATGCTCAACCACTGAGCCATGTTGGCTGGGCTCATTTTACATATTCTAAGGAACTGTGTAGGTATTATTTACTAGAATCATTCTTGGTCCAATTCAGCTCTAAGGGTCTAACTCAGGCCGCTGGGAAAGTTATAACCAATGGAAGGAAAAAAGTTAATTCTTTGGAGCCTATAAGACTGTCAACAGGGCAGAATCGCCCTTATTTTGCCGACGAAAACCAGACCAGAGAGGACAGGGGACTTGCCTTGAGATTTGCCTGGGTCAGAGGACTGGCAGAGAAGTAGCAGTCCCAAAGCTGGAAAAGACAAGATTGCCAGCCAGCAGTCCACAACTGTATTCTGCCTCTCGCTTGGTCAGGGGAACTATTTATCTCTTTACCAGGTGGATGGTTTGTTAACCTCTTTCCTTACCCCGGGAGCAATGGCAGGCTTCCTCTGGCCCACAGGCTCCTCGAAGACCCAACTGTGTCCTTTTATCGAATGGCTTTCCCAAGTAAACACAAGCATGTTGTTTGTCTCTCAGTCGCTTTGCTGTGCAGGGAATGAGGGCTCCACTCTCGATCAGCAGGGACTCCAGAGCCAGGCCTCTGATCTATAGCGCGGGGACTGCAGGGCATCTGAGTTGTAACAAGAACAAGATGAGCTTGTGGCCTCGGGCTTCTAACCTGCTCCTCAACCCACACTTCAAAGAAAGTTATTACACAAGAGTTAGACTAAATCAAACCAAGCTGCAATGTTTGCGTACTGTGGCCCATTTTCAGATCTCATTGTATCTCACCACTGAGTCCCTCAGAAACCCAGTTGGGAGCAGCACAAAACGACCCAATGATAATTTAGTTGTAGGTCTTTAAAAATGAGTCCAACTGATTTATTTTGAAATTTCAGTTAAGCATGATGTCAAGAAAATCTCTCTGGCTATTTATCACCGTTTTTCCTCTTGCATAGTCCGAGTAGGCAGAATAAAATTAGAAGCCAGCTACTCACATGCTTCTAGTTTTTGAAATTGTAGGCTGATATTGTTACTGGACTATCAGAACACTAAGATGTTTTGATGATAATTTTCTGCCAAAAGAACTCCCATCATAGCAAGGAAGGACTTTATTATGTCATTTACTTTCTTTATTAGCCTTGTTGTACAGGTGCTGCTAGAAGAGATGATCTAAAGATAATATATTTCACTTTGGTTAGACTGACTACTCCCATTTTTCCAAATCACCACAACACGGAAGCATGAAAAATTGCATTTTTCTTTTTTTAGCTTTGAATAATGGCTACAAGATCCATAAGGTTTTTGAGCCATCAAAGAAATAAAGCTTCTATTCATTGTTGTTTAGTGTTATGTTTTGTATAATGGTTTAGAAAACTTTGGGTAAATAGGGCAACTATCATTTATTCTAGTAATTGAACCATTGAAACCTGTCCCTCCTAGCCATTCTTTACATATTTATTGTGTGTGACAGTGAAACTTTTAGAAAATTCTTTATTTCCAACCATGAACCTTTGCAATGTCTCAGAAGCATGAAGGGTCAGGACTGGGAGAGAACACCAAGTTGTCTGAAGCAGCTAACTGAGATCACAAAGACAGGTGACTTACTCAAGGTCACACAGCAGTTACTCAGAGCCATGGCTAGAATTCAGGTCAGAGCTTTTGCTTATACCCATATGTGGCACTTCTCTTGTGAAATCAGGGATGACAGGTGAACCAAAAGGAAAGAATTTTGCATGAAAAGGGACAAAAATGAGCTGTTTATCACAAACCCAGAGGCCATCAGGTAAAAACCAAAAACCAAACAGTCAACCCAAACAACCAGAGTGGAATGAGAGGCTGCAAAGCCCCGGGGAATGATATTATGTGGGTCTGAAGATAAGAGAAGAGGGGGATGCTTTTGGCTTCTTCAGTCTGAACACATCTATGATGCAGGAATGGAATTTTTTCATAACCTGTTCCTATTGCTATCTATTGCTCCAATATTTGCATCCCATCCTTAGGGGTCAGAATGAAGCTTCAAGTTGCTTTGCTCTGGAAAAATTGAAGACTGAGTTGCTGCTGAAGAGTTTCTCACCCTCTGTCCTGGTCAGCATCCTACCCTTTCCCGTGGAGGTGCTGCTACCGCTTGTCTTCTTAGGCAGAAGGCTCCCATCAGCCTGTCACCTAGTCTGGATCTTCCTCCCTGGCAGATACAAAGCATGTCACACTCTCACTGCCCTCAGGAAAATCATAATCAGTTTCAGAGGTTTCAGGGGGTATTAGCATCTTGAAATTATTTGCAAATGTTCACGCATATATATGGGAATATCTATGAAATGAGTCGAAGAAGTACCTGATTATCAGGAAAGGTTAGGATTAACTGGTCCAGTTGGAGAGACAAGACTAATTTACAGAATCAACAAAACAAGGACAGTGTAAAATACTGAGATCATCGTGGGTCAGTGTGAGACATCTCCCAGAATGAGGTGGGATTTTTAGGTGTGTCTTGAAGGATAGAAGATGTCTGAATAGGTAGTGTGGAGAGGTCAAGCGTGCCTGATGGGAGAATATAGTGGATTGGAAACTAACATTTATTCAACAGAATATCTGTTATACATTAGGTACCTTACTACATCTGATCTCATTTAATGGTCACAACAAGCCAGTGAGGTGAGGATTATCATCTCCATGTTACAGGTGAAAACAGATTCAGGGAGGTGAGGTGACTTGTGCACAATTAGAAGATTGGCAAAGCCAGATTTAAAACCCAAGTCATTTGACCTCAAACCTTTGTTCTCCGCCCGCCCCCCCCCCCCCACTTCCCTATGGTAACTATAGCATAAACAAAGGAATGACAAAGGAATGAGCATGGTAACACAGATAAGAGAATCTACTTGATTGAAGTGAAGGCTTCTTGCCAATGTGCAGGACTCATATGGTAACAGTAGAGTTAGATCCTGTCAGGCTAGGATAATAACTAACTCTTACTGATCACTTACTATGTGCCAGTCATGATGCTAAACTCTTTATTTCATTTAATCCTCAAAATAGCCCTATGAAGGGGGTACTCTCATTATCCTCATTTTGCTCTTGTGGAACCTGAGGTTATAAGTAATCTGTCTAGATTCACACAGGCAATGGAGGGCTGAACAAGAATGGGCTAAATGAAAATCTAATCTGTTTGACTCCAGAGTCTGCACTCTTGAAACATGCTAGAAAATTAAGGTTTTGTGAGTGTTCACAGTGTGCCAGGCACTGTGCTGAGCGCTATACATGCACCGTCTCATTTAATTTCACACACAAAAAGCCAAGAGATATAATTTTTATGTCCTCTATTTTACAGACGAGAAGCAAAGGCACGGGTGAACTGAAGCTTAGGAAGGTTTAGTAACTAGTCCAAGGTCACACAGTTTGGCAAGACTGGAATCTAACCCAGGTCCTCTGGTTCTGAAACCAGGACTCAGAACTCCCATGGTGTACTGTTTGCCCAAAGCAGTGATTCTGGGAGTGAAGGGCTAAATACACTTATCTTAACTATTCCCTCTTCTCCCACTATCCTATCTAATAAAGACAGAATATGCTAATTGACCCTCATGCCATCGCAAAGATGGCAGCACCCACAGCCAATAAGGAGGGAATATGCTAATTGACTGTCCTTCCCTCAAAGATGGCGGCGCCCACAGCCAATAAGGAGAGAATATGCTAATTGGCTGCCACGCCCTCAAAAATGGCAGTGCCAACAGCCACAAGATGGTGGCACCCAGTCCCCTCAGCCCCGCTGGGGCGGCAGGCACACAGCAAGGCCCGGCCGCTCCTTGCTCCTGCCTCAGGAGTCCCCCATTCCCCTCCACTCCCCAGCTGCCCAGGGCTGGCCCGAGGCACAGGCAAGACTTGGATGGTGGCTGCCCAGCCGCCCAGGGCTGCCTGAGACTCGGGTAACCAGGGCTGGCTGAGGCTTGCACTGCCGGCAGTGGCAGCAGCAGAGCTGTGATGGAGTGTCGCCTTCCCCTGATCGCTGGGTTGCCTCCCGCCCCTGAGGGCTCCCGAACTGTGAGAGGGGACAGGCCAGGCTGAGGGACCCCCCCCCCCCCTCCAGTGCATGAATTTTCATGCACCGGGCCTTTCGTATTACTTATATTCTCCATGCCTTTTAGTGGCTCCCCTATTACTTTAGGTCCTCATACTTTGGACCTAAAATCACTATTAAAGGAAAGCCTTGGGTAAATGTTTTTTGTTTGTTTGTTTGTTATCAATGGAGATAATGTGATTAAGACCTCATTTATTCATCAAATATTTAGTGAGCCCCTCCTAAGGACTGGTCAGGGTGTTGGGAATATAAAGATATCCCCCCAAAAGTACTTATCTTCAAGGATTGCATAGTCTTGTGAAGATAATAAATACATAAACCAATTATTAAAATGCGGTCTGATAACTGATGTGACAGAGGTAGGGGCAGAGTAGTATCAGAACATAGAGAAGGGGCACCTAACTCAGAATAAACAGGAGGGTGTTGGTGGGAGTTGGGGACAATGCCCCAAAGAAAGTGACACTTCCATTAATTGATTTTGAGTAAAGATTTTCTTGTATGTTTTCAATACTCGGTAAGCTGTTTATGACATTTTGAAGATGTTAGTTCAATGTGGTCAACACATTATCACTTAACTGCATTTTTTCTCTTACACACACACACACACACACACACACACACACACACACTGTCTTTCACATTTTTTACTCTCTCATTGAACACCTGCTCTCTTAAAAAGTCAACACAAAGCCAGTGGTTTGTGAAGACATCTGCTGCTTGAGGGCTTTTGCTGGCGATATCAAAGGTGCTGCTCTTAGGAAAAGCTTTGAATGTGTTCCTTATTTGACCAAAGCAGCAAACTCCGACGGTGAAGCTCTG
Organism: Cnephaeus nilssonii; assembly: GCF_951640355.1. Lineage (NCBI taxonomy): Eukaryota > Metazoa > Chordata > Mammalia > Chiroptera > Vespertilionidae > Cnephaeus > Cnephaeus nilssonii. Next base: position 59,706,659 of record NC_137078.1, on the reverse strand, counting down.
AGTTGAGAGTATCTCTCATCCCACGTGACTTTAAAAAAATATATATTTTATTGATTTTTTTTACAGAGAGGAAGGGAGAGGGATAGAGAGTTAGAAACATCGATGAGAGAGAAATATCAATCAGCTGCCTCCTGCATACCCCCCACTGGGGATGTGCCTGCAACCAAGGTACATGCCCTTGACCGGAATTGAACCTGGGACCCTTCAGTCCACAGGCCGACGCTCTCTCCACTGAGCCAAAACAGCTAGGGCCCATGTGACTTTTAACCAAGAGATAGTTCCAAGATCTTTCCATATGTCTTTATTATCTTTAGATTTTTAAAAGTTAGCTTTTTATAATATAAATTTAAATTGCTAAAATTCAATTTTAAGTGTTCAGCTTGATGAGTTTTGACAAATGTATACAATTGTGTAATTGCCATTACATTCAATGTATAGAATAGCCTCAGCCAGTGTTGCTAAGTGACTAGAGCATTGGCCTGCACATCGAATGGTCACCTGATTGATTCCTGGTCAAGGGCACGTACCTGGGTTTCAGGTTCAATTCTCAGGGCATGTGCTGGAGGCAACCAATTGATGTGTTTCTCTCACATAGATGTTTTTCTCTCCTCCCTCCTCCACTCTCTCTAAAAATCAATGGAAAAATATCCTTGGGTTAGGATTAACAACAATAAAAGACATAGAATATTTTCAAAACCTGAAAAATTCCCCTTGGGCTTTTTGCAGTCACTGGATTCAGTCATAGTAGTGGGAGCTATAGTGACCTGCTATCAAATGGCTGGAAAGCATGGCCAATCTAAGGAACCAACATTGATTGAGTACTTCCTAGATGCCCTACTGAAGTATATGCATAGATTTTTTTATACTCCTATAGGCCTCGGGGGGAGGGGGGTATTATCTCCTTTCTGCAGAAGAGGAAACTAAGGCCCAGAGAAATGAAGTAACTTGCACAAGGTCATTGAGCTAGAAGTGGTGAAGCCAGAATTCCACCCAAATGATGTATCCCCCACTACCTTCCCACTGCTAATCTATAGAGGAAAAGCTATAAAGAAATATGGGAAGCCAAACACAAAAGACCAGATAGTCTAATTCTATTTATATGAAGTTCTAGAAAAGGCAAAACTAGTGATCAAAAGCAGATGATTGGTTGCCAGGGGTGGGGGAGGGATTATCTGTAAAGGGGCATGAGGGAGCTTTCTCAGGTTATGGAAGTACGAGAGGAAGTACTAGGTGCACAAAATTCTGGAACAAGAGTGAGGGGTGGGGGTGGGAGAGTCCTTCAGCTGGGCCTGCACCCTCTCCAATCCGGCACCCCTCGGGGGATGTCTGACTGCCTCTCGCAATCCAGGACTGCTGGCTCCTAACCGCTTGCCTGCCTGCCTGCCTGATGGCCCCTAACCACCTCTGCCTGCCTGCCTGATCACCTCTAACTGCTCCCCTACAGGCCTGATGGCCCCTAACTGCTCCCCTGCTGGCCTGATCACTCCTTACCGCCTCTGCCTCGCCCCGCACCTGGGACCCAGGATTCCCTCTTCCAGCCAGTTGCAGGCACTCAGGACCCAGGCTTCTCTCCCTCTGGCTGGCTGTAGGCATCCAGGACCCAGGCCAGCCACAGCTGCAGGGGACCGTGGGCGGGTGGCTTTGCCTCGACCGCAGGCACAGCTGCTGATGCCTGGGACTGCGGGGTGGGCAGCTTGTCCATCTCCTGGGCCCCAGCCCCAGCCACTGGTGCCTGAGACAGCGGGGTGGACGGCTTGTCCTTCTCCTGGGCCACAGCCCGGCTGGTCTCCATTCCTCTCTCGTGAGCTCATTTGTGCCTGGCTGGTCCCCATTCCTCTCTCCCCAGTGTTGAGTGTCTGAGCCATGACGGTGTGATGACCATTTGCATATTAGCTCTTTATTATATAGGATTCTACATCTTTATTGTAATGGCAGTTATGCACATACATTTGCCCAAGCTCATCAAAATGTACATGTGAAATTGATTTTTATTATATGCAGATTATACTTCTATAAAGCTAATTTAAAAAAAAATTAAAATGAAAAAAATAGAGAAAGACCTTGGAACCATCTCTTTATGTAGAAGTCACAGCAACATGTAACTTGTCACATCAATTAGTAAAAGTATAGAAATATTTTTTATGTAACTTGATGCTACAATTTAAAAAAAATATTTTTATTGAGTTCAGAGAGGAAGGAAGAGGGAGAGAGAGATAGAAACATCAATGATAAGAGAGAATCATTGATCGGCTGCCTCCTACACGCTTCACACTGGGGATCAGCCCGCAAGCAGGGCATGTACCCTGAATAGGAATCGAACTGTGACCTCCTGATTTATAGGTCAACGCTCAACCACTGAGTCATGATGGTCATGCTAACATTTTTTGTTGTTGTTAATCTTCACCCAAAAATATTTTCCAATTGATTTTTAGAGAGAGTGGAAGGGAGGGGGAGAGACAAAGAGAGAGAAACATCGATGTGAGAGAAAACATTAATTGGTTGCCTCTAGCATGTGCCCTGACCAGGGCCTGCATGCAACCGTGAGGTATGTACCTATGACCAGAATCGAACCTGGGACCCTTCAGTCCATGGGCCCAGCCGGTACTTTATCCACTGAGCCAAGCTGGCTAGGGCGATGCTAAAAATTTTCAAATCTGCAAAAAGAAATTAGTGCTCACTATAACTTTGAAATTAAGTCAACAAACTATTTTCTTGCACTAAATGAATAATTTAATATACATTTCTGAATTTTTTGCAAACATCTGGTGAATAGGGGTCTGATTAAGCATGATGCAAAAAGAGCTTGCAAGTCGGACTGTTTACTAACATTTCAATTTCTATGCCTCATTTATTAGACTTAGAATAAAAAGGTGAGAGGGCTGTTTGGGATTGTCTTTAACCTTGATGATATTTCCACTGAAGCAGCATAATGGCTCTTAATTGCTTAAGTGAAGAGAACATGTTGACGTGTCCTTCTTTGCCTAAGAGCTTAGAGCCTAAACCATTATGCTAATTCAAGCATTATATACACCAAAGTATTTATGGGACTGACACAAGTGATGTTGCAGGTAAAGGGCTGTGAAATGGTCTGTAAACAGAGAGAATTGATTTGAGGCCCGAAAGCAGTGCTGTTAAAAGTCACAGCCATTGAACAGCCAACCCTACAATTTCTATCCAGATTGTCACACTGGGTCAGACAGTGTCAGCAGGGCTGCCGTTAGAGATCAGATGGGTGGTTTAATAATATGTAAACCAACCACATACACAGGTAGTTCTCAGGGTAGAGGTCCACACCCGTCTGGTGTGTGTGTGTGTGTGTGTGTGTGTGTGTGTGTGTGTGTGTGTGTGAATTTTCACTATGGAAACTTCACTGTGCCATATTTAGTCAAATGCTAGTGTGTTGTTGTTGTTTTTTTTGACAAAGAAAAACTTCCAGCAGGCACAAGTTAAACAAGACAGCAACAATCAACGTAAAGACATGCAGGGAGAATGAATCTGCAGCCATATAAGAAGAAGGGACAATCAGATCCTTGCCCTTGACCTTCCAGGCTTCAGACATCACTTGTTTTTTATGTGTCTCTTTCTATAATAGGACTGTACATTTTTTGAGCCAACCTCAAAATAATGATGTAAGGCTCCTTGTCACCTGCATTATTACTAGGCTTCACTTTGGACATTAAAATCTATATAATTGATTTCTTTAAAAACTAGGTTCTATTTATACAGTCTCCAAAATTACAGCTGGATGGTTTAGTTCCATCCTTGCTTTAAATGTGTGAAAACAAGAATTATCTAATTGTTTAGTCTGATTTTTAGAAGACTAATGAAAAATTTCCTCCCATCCCAGCTTAAGGGCAGAGGGAAAGATCATGATTTCCTTTCTTCTCTTTTCCAAAACAAAACAAAGCAAAACAAAACAAAACTCTGTGAACATAAGAGGAGCAGAGGATGATGATGAAGACCATGGACTTTGAGTTTGATCCCCTACTCTGCCACTGACTGGCTTAGGGCAAGTTATACAACCTCCCTATGCCTTAGTTTCTTCCTCTGTGAAATGGGGGGTTTACCTCACAGACTTACCGTGGGGTTAAATTTGTAAAAAGTGCCTGGCATTGAGTAAACATTCAAAAATGTTAAACATGACCCATACATTGGCCTCATAAACTTTTGATTTATGCTGGATATAATTTTCATCTAAGCACAACTTTATCTATTCTCGGGGTTCACAGAGATTATTAGCATTCTGGTTTATTGGGTATGTGTGGTGTTTAAAAAACCAAACAGCTCACTGTTCACTCTTTTTTCCTTGTTTACCCCACTGAAGGTTTTCTGACATAGGGTTAGGCTCTGCCTCAGAGCACACCCTTCCCATTTGATTTTCCTATTGGTGCTGCTCACGTGCACTCGTCACGAGTGGAATGACAGTGACATCCTGTCCTAATTCGTATGGATCAGTTCAATTTTTCAGGCCCCTTTTTCTCGGACAAGACCCTGTAGGATGCTTCTCCTCTTATTAGATTGACATCTTATGTAAATTTGCTGCCATTCCAAGCCAAGCTTTTGGTATAGAGCTCTGCTTACATTGATTAATAGTTTTAATTAAAACATCTTTTTCTAGGTATATACCTGCTCAGGAAAATTTGATGGATTTCAGAATTATGAATGATTGTATTTAAACTTGACACAGTATGAAATCGAGACATGGTTTAACCATCATACTATTTTAGTGTCCTTTTAACTGTCTTCCTTTAGATTGTGCATTAATAAAAAGATAAGATTTTGATTTAATTTTAATCAGTTAACTAATCAGTTCTAGGTGTGAAATGTATTATGGTATTTTCTAAGAGCTTGACATGTGGGATCATATCGGGGGTTATACAGTTTATACTACAAACAGTCTGTGTTAAAATTTCTGATATGCTACTAATGTATATTTTAGAAAGCATTTTTAAATGCACGTATGATATCCCTTCATTGTAGGCAAATATTTTTTTCCAATGCCTGTCAGAATATTTTTAAACTAGAGGTTCCTTTGAACCTTTGAACACACATACATTTGTTTCAGGGATGCCGTTATTAAGTCTGGCTGGGGAGAAAATAGAGTATCAGGACCACCAGAGATGATCTCTAGAAGATATTTGCTTTCGATCCTTCCCATAGGCAGGGCTGTGCCCAATAATTCTGGACCAGTAGAAATCTAGCTTATTTATAAATGTATCTAAAAATTCCACAGCCTCACATAGTAACCCATTCAGAGATTCTATAATCCAGGCCAGCAATTCTTCAATAAATTTTAAACCTGGTTCCAAAGAACAACATAGATCGCGCCCCTCCTGTCCTCTGGGCAAAGTCACAGAGGTGTACAAACAGCCGGAGCGGGTTCCGGGTCCCCTAGGCCACAGAGAAAAAGCCTTTAAGTCTATCAGGGATGAGAAATAGATTTCAGCACGAGTGTCCATTCTGATGGATTAGTGTAGTGCCTGGGGCAAGGTGTTTAAGGACCCGAGGCTCTGTCCTGGATCAGCAGGAAATCGTGCCTTGATCTATTAGCAATGCCTGCCGGGGTGGAGCGCTGGAAGATAGAAGCATGGGCAGCGTCTTTGCTAAGATTTGCCATTCCAAACTTGTATGTTGTGTTTTCTTCCCTGTTGCCCATTTTCTCTGGTTGAAGTTGCTTGAAGGCTAGAAAACCAGTACCAGTTTAGGTTAATACAAAGCAGATGTTTTCTTTTACCGGCATTACATTTTAAGATTTTCATATAATTTGGAGAACATCCTGGGTGCTCTTTTTAGTTTTTTCCTGAAAAACAAAAAAAATCAGAATTTCTTCTGAGAGCCTGCAACTTTTACTTCCCTGAACAACTATATTGAGCACCTACTATGTGCTAGGCATGTGGCAGGCATGTATAGGTAAGCATCAATGGGCTATTTTATTTGTTCAAAATAAAATAAATATCTTTATTAAATAAGTTAAAACATATGAAACTCCCCTAAAATCCCCAGAAATGTTTCATGCTCAATACAACTGAATTATCATCCTCCCTCCCTTTATGTTTTTTTTTTTTTTTTTTTTAAATATGCAGGATTGGGCTCTCAGCATCCCTTCACCCCTTGTGCAAGAGGAAACACGGAAACAGCTGATTTGGG